>NW_028116383.1:265000-266437 GCF_964273445.1 Streptopelia decaocto | reverse complement strand
CCGGAACCCCGAGCCAGCGACGCGCACCGCCCGCGGCCCACCGGACAGCGCCAGCCACCAGGCCGGAGCGGCTCGCCCCTCCCGGGACCACCGCCACCGCTTCTCGCCCGGACCCCCTTCCCGCGGGCGGCTCGCCGGCACGAAGGCGGGCGGCGCTCGGAGCAGGGGGGCGACGCGCCCGCTCAGCCGCCCGCCGTTGGCGGACGGTGACCGGGAGCGCGACGACCCCCGCCCGCGCGCCCCCGCCTCGCCCGGCGAGGCCCGGGGAAAGGGCGACGTGGACAGCGACGGTCGGGGCCCGAGCCGGGGCGGCCGCAGGCGGCAGCGGGCATCTTCCGGCAGACCGGTATCGGCGAACGGCGCCGCCGCCGCTCAGGACCGGGGCGCCGCCCTGGACGGCGGTGAGGCGACCGGAGGACGCCGAGCCGCTCGGCCGGGAGGCGAGGACGACGAGAGGGGAAGCGGAGAGCGCCGCGCGGCGCCCGCACCACCTGAGGGGGCGGTGGAGCCCCCCGCGGGCCACCGGGCGAGACCCCGCCGCGGAGTGAGGGGGGGCCTCGCCACCCCGGCGAGAGAGAGAGAGCGCGCGCGCTGGACGGCGCTTCACCCCCGCCGGGGCCGCCCGTTTCAAGGCAGGCGAGCCGGCCCGCGGCCGACCGCGCCGCGGCCTGGACTTCCGCCGAGGCCGGACCACGGAGAGGGGGGGGCAGAGGGACCCCCTCCCCGGCACGGCTCCCCGCGTCAGGGAGGACGACGGAGCGGGCGACGGACTCCCAGGGGCCTCGCGAGAGCGACTCCCGCCCCCCTGGAAGCACCCGCCTCCTCGCGCCGCCGCCCGGAGCCCTGGCGGGTCGCACCGAGCCGCCCGAGTCTTTAAACCGCCGCCCGGCTTCGCGGCCTTCGACCCCCCGGGGCTGGCCAGAGGGAGGGCCGCAGAAGCGCGGACGCTAGGTACCTGGCCCTGGGGCGAGGGAAACGACCTGCTGGGCCCCGCGGGGGTGCCTCCTCCGCTGCCACCCTCGGAGGAGCGTCCGCCCGCGGGGGCGCGCCCGAACGCCCGCCGCCACCGCCTACGGCCTCCTGGGCCCGGGAGCCGGGGTTTCCCTCAGTAGCCCGGCACGAAACCCGGCAGGAGAGGCGTGGCTCGGGCCGCCCGCCGCTGGCGCGGGACACGGCCCGGCGCGGGGGCCTCGCCCGCCACCCGAAGGGTTGGCGTCGGCGGGGGGGCGGCGGAGCCCGCTCCCCCACCCGCCGGCTCTCCCCCCGCCGCGCCTCTTCCACCGCGGAAGAGGGAGACGAGAAGAGGCGCGGCGGGGAGAGGGGAGCCGCTGCTGCCGCTGCCGCCGCCACCGTTCGCCAGCCGGCGCCGCGCGCCAGCCCGGAACGCCCGGAGGCCCGGCCCCGTTTTGCGCTGCCGAGAGAGAGCGGGCTGCTCCG
>NW_028116383.1:257500-260000 GCF_964273445.1 Streptopelia decaocto | reverse complement strand
GGGCTCGGACGGACCCGGCGTCCGGCCGCGCTCGCGAGAGGGTAGGCTCGACCTCCTCACGCTCTGCACCCGATAGTCGACCAAGGACTGAGTCCTCGCGGGGCGCCGGTAGACCTCAGATCCGAGCGCGGCGGCGCAGGCGGCGCCGTCCACGGAGCCGCTCCGGACCCGGAAACTGGACCGGGCGGGACCGGACCGGGAAATTGGAGTGGAACGGACCCGATCGGATCGGACCGGAGCGGACGGGAAAGGACCGGACCGGACCGAAAAATTGGAGTGGACCGGATCGGATCGGATCGGACCGGACCGGACCGGGAAATTGGAGTGGACCGGACCGGACCGGACCGGACCGGACCGGACCGGCGGGGCTCAAACGGACCCGGCGTCGGGCCGCGCTCGCCAGAGGGTAGACCCGGGCAGGAGGGCTGAGCGTCCTGCTGCTTTCGACGCGGCGCCCCCGGCACGTTCTCGAGGTTTAAGGGCGTGCGATATGGTGGTCGCCCCGTCCCTCTTGTCCCGACCCTAGGGTTCCGCGCCGACGTGCTGTTTTTCCTCTCCGCTGCTGAGGAGCCGCGACAGAACCCGAGGGAGGGAGGGAGGGAGGGAACGGCGGGAGGGAGGGAACGGCGGGAGGGAACGGCGGGAGGGAACGGCGGGAGGGAGGGAACGGCGGGAACACGGAGCCGGGAGAGGTTGAGGTCGGACGGTCGGAAATCCCAAAAAACACGGCCCCGAGCCCGTCCTGTTCTTCGAGAAGCGGCTGGCTGACGGAGGCTGGGAACGGCGGGGCGGTTTGTCCTACGCAGAGACAGGAGCTGGACGCGACCGAGCCTCTCGCGGGTGGCTGCGGGACAGCGTACTACGCGAGTCTACGAGTGCTACCCTCGCGATCCGTGCACACGCTCGACGAGTCCGTGTCTGGAGGTTGGGGGCTCGCGCGTGTGGGGTGCGGGTTTCGTGGCGGCGGGGTTTTTTTTAGTTCGGTTTGGTGGGGTTTCTTTTCGGTGGGGGCGGCGGGGTCGTCGTGCCCCCCACCCCCACCTGCCGCTGCCTCCGCCGCCATCGTTTAATTTCACTTCGGCTTTCGGCTCAGGCTGCACGGCGAGCGCCGCGCGCACACAGAGACGCACACACACAGAGACGCGCACACACACACACACACACACACACACACACACACACAGACACACACACACACACACACACACACACAGACATACACAGACACAGACACACACACACAGAGACACGGACACACGCAGACACACACACACACACACACACACACACAGACACACACACACAGACATACACAGACACAGACACACACACACACAGACACAGACACAGACACACACACACACAGACACAGACACACACACACACACACTCCTCCCCCGCCCCCCCCCCCCCGAGCGCGGTCTCTCCCGCCCTCGCCTTGCACCACCCCCCCAGCCCCCCCCCCGCCCCCCCCCATCGCGGCCGTTTCTGCTCCGGCCGGGCCGCGGGAAGGGCCGGAGTGGGGGTCGGCAACTGCGCGCGCCGCGCATGCGCGCTCTCCCCGCTGCCTGGCAACCGGCCCCCTGCCCCCCGCCAGGCGCGGGCGGCGGTTGGCGGGGCGCCCAACGGTCAGTCGCTCGCTGTCAAGTCAGTCGGGCGGGCGGTCGCGGGGAGGCCGGCGCTGGAGCGTCCTGGCGATCGGCCGAGGAAACCCGCGCGCGGGTCGGCAGGGAGGCAAGCGGGCCGGGACGGGGAGACGGGGACGGGGACGGGGACGCGCTGTCTCTATGGATTCGGAGAAGAGAAGCCCCGGCTCCCCGGGGGGAGGCAAAACCGCCGGCGAAAGGCGGCGGCGGCGGGGGCCCGGGCCGGGGGGGGACACCCGCGGCGAGCGGCGCTTCGGGTCGGTGTCTTTTTCAGCCCGCGGCCGGGGCGGGCAGCGGGGCGAGGGAGCGAGCGAGCGAGCGAGCGAGAGCCACCGAGGAAGAAGCGCGGGAGGCGGCAGCACGGGCAGGTGAGGGGGTTAGGGCTCCGACAGCGGGGCTGAGAAACCGCAGGCCGCCGTGACGCCCGCGTGGCGCCCCCCCCCCCCCCCCCCCCCCCCCACCTCGCCCCGGGCACGGAGCCGGCAGGGACAGCCCGGCTTTCCCGGGGGAAGCGAACTCGCTGGCGAAAGGCCGGGGCGGGGGGTTAGGGGAGCGGAGGACTCGGGGCGGGGGGGGGGGGGCGGCCGGGCTCGCTGCGACGGGTTGGGGAGGGCGGGCGGCTGTTGGGGCCAGGGAAGGCCGCCGCCTGTGCTCGGCGCGTAGCCCACCGGCAACGGGGAGGGGGGGGGGGGGGGTAGAAGTCGGTGAAAGGAAACGAAAGCGTAAATTCAAAAAAAAAAAAAAAAAAACAAAAAACAAAAAAAAAAACCAAACAAAACAAAACAAAACAAAAAACCCCGGAGAAAAGGTATACGTACGTCAAAACAACAAACCACCGAACCAAGAAGGGTCGG
>NW_028116383.1:242500-245000 GCF_964273445.1 Streptopelia decaocto | reverse complement strand
CCGGGCGGGCGACACCTCGCACGCGACGGGAACGCGAACTGGAAAGGAGACCGCCCGGCCTGAACACCGGACACCGCCGCAACCTCGGCCCCTGACGGGGAAAGGCACGGAGGCGCCGGCCCGCCGGGGGCCCTCTCCGACGCGACCCGAACAGCCCCATCGATCAGGAAAACGAAAAATAACAAAAGCGGCGGGCCGAGAGAGAGAGAGACAGGCGCGGAGCCCGGACGGCCGGCTGCTCTCTCTGCAATGCGACCCGCCCGAGTGCCTCATCGATCAGGAAAAGAAGCCCGCCAAGGGCCGACGGAGAGAGCGGGACACCGAGCGGAGGCCGGCCGGCCGGACGGCCGAGGCTCCTGGGACAGCGACGGGCACGCGCCCGCGCGCGCGCCCAGCCCTGAGAGTTTCGAGCGGAGCCGGACGGCGTCCGCGAAAGCCCCGCCGCCGCCGCCGCGCTGAGCCGGGGATGCTGCGGCTGGCTCTCGAGCGCTCCTCTGGAAGCGGCTGCCCCCTCTCTCCTATCATACGGACCTACAAGACCGCGCCCCCTCGCGTCCTCAGGACTCGCTCGGTCCCTTCACCGGGGTGGCGCGCTCGAGCAAGCCGAGTTTTACCTCGACGTAACGGGAGGTAGCGACAAAACAGCGACGCCTCAGGAGGCTCCGGGAGGGGGGGGGGGGGGCGCACAGGCGAGCCCGTCTACCAAACCGCAACCGAAAGTCCAGGACTAAGTCCTCGCGGGGCGCCGGTAGACCTCAGATCCGAGCGCGGCGGCGCAGGCGGCGCCGTCCACGGAGCCGCTCCGGACCCGGAAACTGGACCGGGCGGGAAAGGACCGGGAAATTGGAGTGAACCGGACCGGATCGGATCGGACCGGAGCGGACGGGAAAGGACCGGACCGGACCGAAAAATTGGAGTGGACCGAATCGGATCGGATCGGACCGGAGCGGACGGGAAAGGACCGGACCGGACCGGGAAATTGGAGTGGACCGGATCGGACCGGACCGGACGGGAAAGGACCGGAGCGGACCGAAAAATTGGAGTGGACCGGAGCGGACGGGAAAGGACCGGACCGGACCGGGAAATTGGAGTGGACCGGACCGGACCGGACCGGGAAATTGGAGTGGACCGGATCGGATCTGACCGGACCGAAAAACTGGAGTGGACCGGATCGGATCGGATCGGACCGGAGCGGACGGGAAAGGACCGGACCGGACCGGGAAATTGGAGTGGACCGGATCGGACCGGCGGGGCTCGGACGGACCCGGCGTCCGGCCGCGCTCGCGAGAGGGTAGGCTCGACCTCCTCACGCTCTGCACCCGATAGTCGACCAAGGACTGAGTCCTCGCGGGGCGCCGGTAGACCTCAGATCCGAGCGCGGCGGCGCAGGCGGCGCCGTCCACGGAGCCGCTCCGGACCCGGAAACTGGACCGGGCGGGACCGGACCGGGAAATTGGAGTGGAACGGACCCGATCGGATCGGACCGGAGCGGACGGGAAAGGACCGGACCGGACCGAAAAATTGGAGTGGACCGGATCGGATCGGATCGGACCGGACCGGACCGGGAAATTGGAGTGGACCGGACCGGACCGGACCGGACCGGACCGGACCGGCGGGGCTCAAACGGACCCGGCGTCGGGCCGCGCTCGCCAGAGGGTAGACCCGGGCAGGAGGGCTGAGCGTCCTGCTGCTTTCGACGCGGCGCCCCCGGCACGTTCTCGAGGTTTAAGGGCGTGCGATATGGTGGTCGCCCCGTCCCTCTTGTCCCGACCCTAGGGTTCCGCGCCGACGTGCTGTTTTTCCTCTCCGCTGCTGAGGAGCCGCGACAGAACCCGAGGGAGGGAGGGAGGGAGGGAACGGCGGGAGGGAGGGAACGGCGGGAGGGAACGGCGGGAGGGAACGGCGGGAGGGAGGGAACGGCGGGAACACGGAGCCGGGAGAGGTTGAGGTCGGACGGTCGGAAATCCCAAAAAACACGGCCCCGAGCCCGTCCTGTTCTTCGAGAAGCGGCTGGCTGACGGAGGCTGGGAACGGCGGGGCGGTTTGTCCTACGCAGAGACAGGAGCTGGACGCGACCGAGCCTCTCGCGGGTGGCTGCGGGACAGCGTACTACGCGAGTCTACGAGTGCTACCCTCGCGATCCGTGCACACGCTCGACGAGTCCGTGTCTGGAGGTTGGGGGCTCGCGCGTGTGGGGTGCGGGTTTCGTGGCGGCGGGGTTTTTTTTAGTTCGGTTTGGTGGGGTTTCTTTTCGGTGGGGGCGGCGGGGTCGTCGTGCCCCCCACCCCCACCTGCCGCTGCCTCCGCCGCCATCGTTTAATTTCACTTCGGCTTTCGGCTCAGGCTGCACGGCGAGCGCCGCGCGCACACAGAGACGCACACACACAGAGACGCGCACACACACACACACACACACACACACACACACAGACATACACAGACACAGACACACACACACAGAGACACGGACACACGCAGACACACACACACACACACACAC
>NW_028116383.1:232500-235000 GCF_964273445.1 Streptopelia decaocto | reverse complement strand
CCCCCACCGACACGCGCTTCGCCTCTCTCCCCACCGCCGGCCGCGGCGCAGGGTCCCCGCGACGGAAAAACCCTGGCGCGGCCGCGCGGCGGGACGAGCTCCGCACAGCGGGCGCTCCGGGAGCGGGGAGCATCGGAGCGCTCCCCGAGTCTCGATTTAGGGGGACGAAGGCCTTCGCGCGCGCGCGCCACCGGGACACCGCGGTCCCGGGGCGCGGCACGGGGCCTGCGAGGCAACCCCAGCCGCGCCGCTGCCTGCGGCCGCGCGCCGCCAGAGGCGGACGGCGGCCCGGCCGGCGATTGATCGTCAAGCGACGCTCAGACAGGCGTAGCCCCGGGAGGAACCCGGGGCCGCAAGTGCGTTCGAAGTGTCGATGATCAATGTGTCCTGCAATTCACATTAATTCTCGCAGCTAGCTGCGTTCTTCATCGACGCACGAGCCGAGTGATCCACCGCTAAGAGTTGTCTGGCTTTCGGCGCCGCCCCGCGCGCGCGGGGGGGGTCGCCGGGACCGCTCGCCAAAAGAAGCGGACCCCTCTCTCTCAGAGGACGGCCCGCCGCCGGCCCCGCGGCGCGACGGCATCAGGGCCTCGCCTCGGCTGACCGTACCGACACACACAGGCAGAAAGGAACGTGGCGAGGAAACCAGCCAGCGGAACACCCCGAGCGGCAAGGGCGGGGAGCACGCGCTCCCGACACACAGACGCCCCTTGTCCGCTTCGGAGGCGGCCCAGGCGCCCGGGCTCGCTCCGGCCTCCGCACGGAGACCGCGGCACCGCCGGCCACGCGCCGCCTGCCGGACCTCGAATCGGCGCGCGGACGCTGCCGCTGCGGGACGAGCGGCAGCGACCGGGCAAAGCCCGCGCGGGGCGACACACGCGCCCCCCCTCGGAGAGGCCGGCCACGCCGCGCGACGTCCGCCGGCTTCCCCTCGCGTGCCTCCCCGACCCCGGACGGCGAGACGGACTCCCGCGAGCTCGACCGCCCACGCGCCGGGGGCGGACACCGCCGGAACCCCGAGCCAGCGACGCGCACCGCCCGCGGCCCACCGGACAGCGCCAGCCACCAGGCCGGAGCGGCTCGCCCCTCCCGGGACCACCGCCACCGCTTCTCGCCCGGACCCCCTTCCCGCGGGCGGCTCGCCGGCACGAAGGCGGGCGGCGCTCGGAGCAGGGGGGCGACGCGCCCGCTCAGCCGCCCGCCGTTGGCGGACGGTGACCGGGAGCGCGACGACCCCCGCCCGCGCGCCCCCGCCTCGCCCGGCGAGGCCCGGGGAAAGGGCGACGTGGACAGCGACGGTCGGGGCCCGAGCCGGGGCGGCCGCAGGCGGCAGCGGGCATCTTCCGGCAGACCGGTATCGGCGAACGGCGCCGCCGCCGCTCAGGACCGGGGCGCCGCCCTGGACGGCGGTGAGGCGACCGGAGGACGCCGAGCCGCTCGGCCGGGAGGCGAGGACGACGAGAGGGGAAGCGGAGAGCGCCGCGCGGCGCCCGCACCACCTGAGGGGGCGGTGGAGCCCCCCGCGGGCCACCGGGCGAGACCCCGCCGCGGAGTGAGGGGGGGCCTCGCCACCCCGGCGAGAGAGAGAGAGCGCGCGCGCTGGACGGCGCTTCACCCCCGCCGGGGCCGCCCGTTTCAAGGCAGGCGAGCCGGCCCGCGGCCGACCGCGCCGCGGCCTGGACTTCCGCCGAGGCCGGACCGCGGAGAGGGGGGGGCAGAGGGACCCCCTCCCCGGCACGGCTCCCCGCGTCAGGGAGGACGACGGAGCGGGCGACGGACTCCCAGGGGCCTCGCGAGAGCGACTCCCGCCCCCCTGGAAGCACCCGCCTCCTCGCGCCGCCGCCCGGAGCCCTGGCGGGTCGCACCGAGCCGCCCGAGTCTTTAAACCGCCGCCCGGCTTCGCGGCCTTCGACCCCCCGGGGCTGGCCAGAGGGAGGGCCGCAGAAGCGCGGACGCTAGGTACCTGGCCCTGGGGCGAGGGAAACGACCTGCTGGGCCCCGCGGGGGTGCCTCCTCCGCTGCCACCCTCGGAGGAGCGTCCGCCCGCGGGGGCGCGCCCGAACGCCCGCCGCCACCGCCTACGGCCTCCTGGGCCCGGGAGCCGGGGTTTCCCTCAGTAGCCCGGCACGAAACCCGGCAGGAGAGGCGTGGCTCGGGCCGCCCGCCGCTGGCGCGGGACACGGCCCGGCGCGGGGGCCTCGCCCGCCACCCGAAGGGTTGGCGTCGGCGGGGGGGCGGCGGAGCCCGCTCCCCCACCCGCCGGCTCTCCCCCCGCCGCGCCTCTTCCACCGCGGAAGAGGGAGACGAGAAGAGGCGCGGCGGGGAGAGGGGAGCCGCTGCTGCCGCTGCCGCCGCCACCGTTCGCCAGCCGGCGCCGCGCGCCAGCCCGGAACGCCCGGAGGCCCGGCCCCGTTTTGCGCTGCCGAGAGAGAGCGGGCTGCTCCGCCGCAGCCCGCTCGCGCGCGAGGAGGGGTCGGGGAGGCCGCCCCCCCCGACCCCA
>NW_028116383.1:225000-227500 GCF_964273445.1 Streptopelia decaocto | reverse complement strand
CCTCACGCTCTGCACCCGATAGTCGACCAAGGACTGAGTCCTCGCGGGGCGCCGGTAGACCTCAGATCCGAGCGCGGCGGCGCAGGCGGCGCCGTCCACGGAGCCGCTCCGGACCCGGAAACTGGACCGGGCGGGACCGGACCGGGAAATTGGAGTGGAACGGACCCGATCGGATCGGACCGGAGCGGACGGGAAAGGACCGGACCGGACCGAAAAATTGGAGTGGACCGGATCGGATCGGATCGGACCGGACCGGACCGGGAAATTGGAGTGGACCGGACCGGACCGGACCGGACCGGACCGGACCGGCGGGGCTCAAACGGACCCGGCGTCGGGCCGCGCTCGCCAGAGGGTAGACCCGGGCAGGAGGGCTGAGCGTCCTGCTGCTTTCGACGCGGCGCCCCCGGCACGTTCTCGAGGTTTAAGGGCGTGCGATATGGTGGTCGCCCCGTCCCTCTTGTCCCGACCCTAGGGTTCCGCGCCGACGTGCTGTTTTTCCTCTCCGCTGCTGAGGAGCCGCGACAGAACCCGAGGGAGGGAGGGAGGGAGGGAACGGCGGGAGGGAGGGAACGGCGGGAGGGAACGGCGGGAGGGAACGGCGGGAGGGAGGGAACGGCGGGAACACGGAGCCGGGAGAGGTTGAGGTCGGACGGTCGGAAATCCCAAAAAACACGGCCCCGAGCCCGTCCTGTTCTTCGAGAAGCGGCTGGCTGACGGAGGCTGGGAACGGCGGGGCGGTTTGTCCTACGCAGAGACAGGAGCTGGACGCGACCGAGCCTCTCGCGGGTGGCTGCGGGACAGCGTACTACGCGAGTCTACGAGTGCTACCCTCGCGATCCGTGCACACGCTCGACGAGTCCGTGTCTGGAGGTTGGGGGCTCGCGCGTGTGGGGTGCGGGTTTCGTGGCGGCGGGGTTTTTTTTAGTTCGGTTTGGTGGGGTTTCTTTTCGGTGGGGGCGGCGGGGTCGTCGTGCCCCCCACCCCCACCTGCCGCTGCCTCCGCCGCCATCGTTTAATTTCACTTCGGCTTTCGGCTCAGGCTGCACGGCGAGCGCCGCGCGCACACAGAGACGCACACACACAGAGACGCGCACACACACACACACACACACAGACATACACAGACACAGACACACACACACAGAGACACGGACACACGCAGACACACACACACACACACACACACACACACACAGACACACACACACAGACATACACAGACAACACAGACACACACACACACAGACACAGACACACACACACACACACTCCTCCCCCGCCCCCCCCCCCCCGAGCGCGGTCTCTCCCGCCCTCGCCTTGCACCACCCCCCCAGCCCCCCCCCCGCCCCCCCCCATCGCGGCCGTTTCTGCTCCGGCCGGGCCGCGGGAAGGGCCGGAGTGGGGGTCGGCAACTGCGCGCGCCGCGCATGCGCGCTCTCCCCGCTGCCTGGCAACCGGCCCCCTGCCCCCCGCCAGGCGCGGGCGGCGGTTGGCGGGGCGCCCAACGGTCAGTCGCTCGCTGTCAAGTCAGTCGGGCGGGCGGTCGCGGGGAGGCCGGCGCTGGAGCGTCCTGGCGATCGGCCGAGGAAACCCGCGCGCGGGTCGGCAGGGAGGCAAGCGGGCCGGGACGGGGAGACGGGGACGGGGACGGGGACGCGCTGTCTCTATGGATTCGGAGAAGAGAAGCCCCGGCTCCCCGGGGGGAGGCAAAACCGCCGGCGAAAGGCGGCGGCGGCGGGGGCCCGGGCCGGGGGGGGACACCCGCGGCGAGCGGCGCTTCGGGTCGGTGTCTTTTTCAGCCCGCGGCCGGGGCGGGCAGCGGGGCGAGGGAGCGAGCGAGCGAGCGAGCGAGAGCCACCGAGGAAGAAGCGCGGGAGGCGGCAGCACGGGCAGGTGAGGGGGTTAGGGCTCCGACAGCGGGGCTGAGAAACCGCAGGCCGCCGTGACGCCCGCGTGGCGCCCCCCCCCCCCCCCCCCCCCCCCCACCTCGCCCCGGGCACGGAGCCGGCAGGGACAGCCCGGCTTTCCCGGGGGAAGCGAACTCGCTGGCGAAAGGCCGGGGCGGGGGGTTAGGGGAGCGGAGGACTCGGGGCGGGGGGGGGGGGGCGGCCGGGCTCGCTGCGACGGGTTGGGGAGGGCGGGCGGCTGTTGGGGCCAGGGAAGGCCGCCGCCTGTGCTCGGCGCGTAGCCCACCGGCAACGGGGAGGGGGGGGGGGGGGGTAGAAGTCGGTGAAAGGAAACGAAAGCGTAAATTCAAAAAAAAAAAAAAAAAAACAAAAAACAAAAAAAAAAACCAAACAAAACAAAACAAAACAAAAAACCCCGGAGAAAAGGTATACGTACGTCAAAACAACAAACCACCGAACCAAGAAGGGTCGGTGAAAGAAAACGAACACGTAAATTAAAACAAAATTAATTTTAAAAATAAAAAATAAATAAATAAATGGAAATAAAAAGGGACAGATAAGTAAGTAACTAAATAAGTCAAGTAAAAAAAAAA
>NW_028116383.1:210000-212500 GCF_964273445.1 Streptopelia decaocto | reverse complement strand
CGCCGGGGGCCCTCTCCGACGCGACCCGAACAGCCCCATCGATCAGGAAAACGAAAAATAACAAAAGCGGCGGGCCGAGAGAGAGAGAGACAGGCGCGGAGCCCGGACGGCCGGCTGCTCTCTCTGCAATGCGACCCGCCCGAGTGCCTCATCGATCAGGAAAAGAAGCCCGCCAAGGGCCGACGGAGAGAGCGGGACACCGAGCGGAGGCCGGCCGGCCGAGGCTCCTGGGACAGCGACGGGCACGCGCCCGCGCGCGCGCCCAGCCCTGAGAGTTTCGAGCGGAGCCGGACGGCGTCCGCGAAAGCCCCGCCGCCGCCGCCGCGCTGAGCCGGGGATGCTGCGGCTGGCTCTCGAGCGCTCCTCTGGAAGCGGCTGCCCCCTCTCTCCTATCATACGGACCTACAAGACCGCGCCCCCTCGCGTCCTCAGGACTCGCTCGGTCCCTTCACCGGGGTGGCGCGCTCGAGCAAGCCGAGTTTTACCTCGACGTAACGGGAGGTAGCGACAAAACAGCGACGCCTCAGGAGGCTCCGGGAGGGGGGGGGGGGGCGCACAGGCGAGCCCGTCTACCAAACCGCAACCGAAAGTCCAGGACTAAGTCCTCGCGGGGCGCCGGTAGACCTCAGATCCGAGCGCGGCGGCGCAGGCGGCGCCGTCCACGGAGCCGCTCCGGACCCGGAAACTGGACCGGGCGGGAAAGGACCGGGAAATTGGAGTGAACCGGACCGGATCGGATCGGACCGGAGCGGACGGGAAAGGACCGGACCGGACCGAAAAATTGGAGTGGACCGAATCGGATCGGATCGGACCGGAGCGGACGGGAAAGGACCGGACCGGACCGGGAAATTGGAGTGGACCGGATCGGACCGGACCGGACGGGAAAGGACCGGAGCGGACCGAAAAATTGGAGTGGACCGGAGCGGACGGGAAAGGACCGGACCGGACCGGGAAATTGGAGTGGACCGGACCGGACCGGACCGGGAAATTGGAGTGGACCGGATCGGATCTGACCGGACCGAAAAACTGGAGTGGACCGGATCGGATCGGATCGGACCGGAGCGGACGGGAAAGGACCGGACCGGACCGGGAAATTGGAGTGGACCGGATCGGACCGGCGGGGCTCGGACGGACCCGGCGTCCGGCCGCGCTCGCGAGAGGGTAGGCTCGACCTCCTCACGCTCTGCACCCGATAGTCGACCAAGGACTGAGTCCTCGCGGGGCGCCGGTAGACCTCAGATCCGAGCGCGGCGGCGCAGGCGGCGCCGTCCACGGAGCCGCTCCGGACCCGGAAACTGGACCGGGCGGGACCGGACCGGGAAATTGGAGTGGAACGGACCCGATCGGATCGGACCGGAGCGGACGGGAAAGGACCGGACCGGACCGAAAAATTGGAGTGGACCGGATCGGATCGGATCGGACCGGACCGGACCGGGAAATTGGAGTGGACCGGACCGGACCGGACCGGACCGGACCGGACCGGACCGGCGGGGCTCAAACGGACCCGGCGTCGGGCCGCGCTCGCCAGAGGGTAGACCCGGGCAGGAGGGCTGAGCGTCCTGCTGCTTTCGACGCGGCGCCCCCGGCACGTTCTCGAGGTTTAAGGGCGTGCGATATGGTGGTCGCCCCGTCCCTCTTGTCCCGACCCTAGGGTTCCGCGCCGACGTGCTGTTTTTCCTCTCCGCTGCTGAGGAGCCGCGACAGAACCCGAGGGAGGGAGGGAGGGAGGGAACGGCGGGAGGGAGGGAACGGCGGGAGGGAACGGCGGGAGGGAACGGCGGGAGGGAGGGAACGGCGGGAACACGGAGCCGGGAGAGGTTGAGGTCGGACGGTCGGAAATCCCAAAAAACACGGCCCCGAGCCCGTCCTGTTCTTCGAGAAGCGGCTGGCTGACGGAGGCTGGGAACGGCGGGGCGGTTTGTCCTACGCAGAGACAGGAGCTGGACGTGACCGAGCCTCTCGCGGGTGGCTGCGGGACAGCGTACTACGCGAGTCTACGAGTGCTACCCTCGCGATCCGTGCACACGCTCGACGAGTCCGTGTCTGGAGGTTGGGGGCTCGCGCGTGTGGGGTGCGGGTTTCGTGGCGGCGGGTTTTTTTTTAGTTCGGTTTGGTGGGGTTTCTTTTCGGTGGGGGCGGCGGGGTCGTCGTGCCCCCCACCCCCACCTGCCGCTGCCTCCGCCGCCATCGTTTAATTTCACTTCGGCTTTCGGCTCAGGCTGCACGGCGAGCGCCGCGCGCACACAGAGACGCACACACACAGAGACGCGCACACACACACACACACACACACACACACACACAGACACACACAGACACAGACACACACACACAGAGACACGGACACACGCAGACACACACACACACACACACACACACACACACAGACACACACACACAGACATACACAGACACAGACACACACACACACAGACACAGACACACACACACACACACTCCTCCCCCGCCCCCCCCCCCCCGAGCGCGGTCTCTCCCGCCC
>NW_028116383.1:200000-202500 GCF_964273445.1 Streptopelia decaocto | reverse complement strand
GCATCGGAGCGCTCCCCGAGTCTCGATTTAGGGGGACGAAGGCCTTCGCGCGCGCGCGCCACCGGGACACCGCGGTCCCGGGGCGCGGCACGGGGCCTGCGAGGCAACCCCAGCCGCGCCGCTGCCTGCGGCCGCGCGCCGCCAGAGGCGGACGGCGGCCCGGCCGGCGATTGATCGTCAAGCGACGCTCAGACAGGCGTAGCCCCGGGAGGAACCCGGGGCCGCAAGTGCGTTCGAAGTGTCGATGATCAATGTGTCCTGCAATTCACATTAATTCTCGCAGCTAGCTGCGTTCTTCATCGACGCACGAGCCGAGTGATCCACCGCTAAGAGTTGTCTGGCTTTCGGCGCCGCCCCGCGCGCGCGGGGGGGGTCGCCGGGACCGCTCGCCAAAAGAAGCGGACCCCTCTCTCTCAGAGGACGGCCCGCCGCCGGCCCCGCGGCGCGACGGCATCAGGGCCTCGCCTCGGCTGACCGTACCGACACACACAGGCAGAAAGGAACGTGGCGAGGAAACCAGCCAGCGGAACACCCCGAGCGGCAAGGGCGGGGAGCACGCGCTCCCGACACACAGACGCCCCTTGTCCGCTTCGGAGGCGGCCCAGGCGCCCGGGCTCGCTCCGGCCTCCGCACGGAGACCGCGGCACCGCCGGCCACGCGCCGCCTGCCGGACCTCGAATCGGCGCGCGGACGCTGCCGCTGCGGGACGAGCGGCAGCGACCGGGCAAAGCCCGCGCGGGGCGACACACGCGCCCCCCCTCGGAGAGGCCGGCCACGCCGCGCGACGTCCGCCGGCTTCCCCTCGCGTGCCTCCCCGACCCCGGACGGCGAGACGGACTCCCGCGAGCTCGACCGCCCACGCGCCGGGGGCGGACACCGCCGGAACCCCGAGCCAGCGACGCGCACCGCCCGCGGCCCACCGGACAGCGCCAGCCACCAGGCCGGAGCGGCTCGCCCCTCCCGGGACCACCGCCACCGCTTCTCGCCCGGACCCCCTTCCCGCGGGCGGCTCGCCGGCACGAAGGCGGGCGGCGCTCGGAGCAGGGGGGCGACGCGCCCGCTCAGCCGCCCGCCGTTGGCGGACGGTGACCGGGAGCGCGACGACCCCCGCCCGCGCGCCCCCGCCTCGCCCGGCGAGGCCCGGGGAAAGGGCGACGTGGACAGCGACGGTCGGGGCCCGAGCCGGGGCGGCCGCAGGCGGCAGCGGGCATCTTCCGGCAGACCGGTATCGGCGAACGGCGCCGCCGCCGCTCAGGACCGGGGCGCCGCCCTGGACGGCGGTGAGGCGACCGGAGGACGCCGAGCCGCTCGGCCGGGAGGCGAGGACGACGAGAGGGGAAGCGGAGAGCGCCGCGCGGCGCCCGCACCACCTGAGGGGGCGGTGGAGCCCCCCGCGGGCCACCGGGCGAGACCCCGCCGCGGAGTGAGGGGGGGCCTCGCCACCCCGGCGAGAGAGAGAGAGCGCGCGCGCTGGACGGCGCTTCACCCCCGCCGGGGCCGCCCGTTTCAAGGCAGGCGAGCCGGCCCGCGGCCGACCGCGCCGCGGCCTGGACTTCCGCCGAGGCCGGACCGCGGAGAGGGGGGGGCAGAGGGACCCCCTCCCCGGCACGGCTCCCCGCGTCAGGGAGGACGACGGAGCGGGCGACGGACTCCCAGGGGCCTCGCGAGAGCGACTCCCGCCCCCCTGGAAGCACCCGCCTCCTCGCGCCGCCGCCCGGAGCCCTGGCGGGTCGCACCGAGCCGCCCGAGTCTTTAAACCGCCGCCCGGCTTCGCGGCCTTCGACCCCCCGGGGCTGGCCAGAGGGAGGGCCGCAGAAGCGCGGACGCTAGGTACCTGGCCCTGGGGCGAGGGAAACGACCTGCTGGGCCCCGCGGGGGTGCCTCCTCCGCTGCCACCCTCGGAGGAGCGTCCGCCCGCGGGGGCGCGCCCGAACGCCCGCCGCCACCGCCTACGGCCTCCTGGGCCCGGGAGCCGGGGTTTCCCTCAGTAGCCCGGCACGAAACCCGGCAGGAGAGGCGTGGCTCGGGCCGCCCGCCGCTGGCGCGGGACACGGCCCGGCGCGGGGGCCTCGCCCGCCACCCGAAGGGTTGGCGTCGGCGGGGGGGCGGCGGAGCCCGCTCCCCCACCCGCCGGCTCTCCCCCCGCCGCGCCTCTTCCACCGCGGAAGAGGGAGACGAGAAGAGGCGCGGCGGGGAGAGGGGAGCCGCTGCTGCCGCTGCCGCCGCCACCGTTCGCCAGCCGGCGCCGCGCGCCAGCCCGGAACGCCCGGAGGCCCGGCCCCGTTTTGCGCTGCCGAGAGAGAGCGGGCTGCTCCGCCGCAGCCCGCTCGCGCGCGAGGAGGGGTCGGGGAGGCCGCCCCCCCCGACCCCAAAGGCCCCTCTCCGTTCCCCGCTCGCACCTGCCGCCCCGCCGCCGCCGCTCACCGCTTCCTTCCCGCCTCTCTCCCCCTCCGGGCCCGAACGGCCGGCCTCAAGCCAGCGGGGCTCGTCACGCCCCTCA
>NW_028116383.1:192500-195000 GCF_964273445.1 Streptopelia decaocto | reverse complement strand
GGACCGGGAAATTGGAGTGGAACGGACCCGATCGGATCGGACCGGAGCGGACGGGAAAGGACCGGACCGGACCGAAAAATTGGAGTGGACCGGATCGGATCGGATCGGACCGGACCGGACCGGGAAATTGGAGTGGACCGGACCGGACCGGACCGGACCGGACCGGACCGGACCGGACCGGCGGCTCAAACGGACCCGGCGTCGGGCCGCGCTCGCCAGAGGGTAGACCCGGGCAGGAGGGCTGAGCGTCCTGCTGCTTTCGACGCGGCGCCCCCGGCACGTTCTCGAGGTTTAAGGGCGTGCGATATGGTGGTCGCCCCGTCCCTCTTGTCCCGACCCTAGGGTTCCGCGCCGACGTGCTGTTTTTCCTCTCCGCTGCTGAGGAGCCGCGACAGAACCCGAGGGAGGGAGGGAGGGAGGGAACGGCGGGAGGGAGGGAACGGCGGGAGGGAACGGCGGGAGGGAACGGCGGGAGGGAGGGAACGGCGGGAACACGGAGCCGGGAGAGGTTGAGGTCGGACGGTCGGAAATCCCAAAAAACACGGCCCCGAGCCCGTCCTGTTCTTCGAGAAGCGGCTGGCTGACGGAGGCTGGGAACGGCGGGGCGGTTTGTCCTACGCAGAGACAGGAGCTGGACGCGACCGAGCCTCTCGCGGGTGGCTGCGGGACAGCGTACTACGCGAGTCTACGAGTGCTACCCTCGCGATCCGTGCACACGCTCGACGAGTCCGTGTCTGGAGGTTGGGGGCTCGCGCGTGTGGGGTGCGGGTTTCGTGGCGGCGGGTTTTTTTTTAGTTCGGTTTGGTGGGGTTTCTTTTCGGTGGGGGCGGCGGGGTCGTCGTGCCCCCCACCCCCACCTGCCGCTGCCTCCGCCGCCATCGTTTAATTTCACTTCGGCTTTCGGCTCAGGCTGCACGGCGAGCGCCGCGCGCACACAGAGACGCACACACACAGAGACGCGCACACACACACACACACACACACACACACACACACACAGACACACACAGACACAGACACACACACACAGAGACACGGACACACGCAGACACACACACACACACACACACACACACACACACACACAGACATACACAGACACAGACACACACACACACAGACACAGACACACACACACACACACTCCTCCCCCGCCCCCCCCCCCCCGAGCGCGGTCTCTCCCGCCCTCGCCTTGCACCACCCCCCCAGCCCCCCCCCCGCCCCCCCCCATCGCGGCCGTTTCTGCTCCGGCCGGGCCGCGGGAAGGGCCGGAGTGGGGGTCGGCAACTGCGCGCGCCGCGCATGCGCGCTCTCCCCGCTGCCTGGCAACCGGCCCCCTGCCCCCCGCCAGGCGCGGGCGGCGGTTGGCGGGGCGCCCAACGGTCAGTCGCTCGCTGTCAAGTCAGTCGGGCGGGCGGTCGCGGGGAGGCCGGCGCTGGAGCGTCCTGGCGATCGGCCGAGGAAACCCGCGCGCGGGTCGGCAGGGAGGCAAGCGGGCCGGGACGGGGAGACGGGGACGGGGACGGGGACGCGCTGTCTCTATGGATTCGGAGAAGAGAAGCCCCGGCTCCCCGGGGGGAGGCAAAACCGCCGGCGAAAGGCGGCGGCGGCGGGGGCCCGGGCCGGGGGGGGACACCCGCGGCGAGCGGCGCTTCGGGTCGGTGTCTTTTTCAGCCCGCGGCCGGGGCGGGCAGCGGGGCGAGGGAGCGAGCGAGCGAGCGAGCGAGAGCCACCGAGGAAGAAGCGCGGGAGGCGGCAGCACGGGCAGGTGAGGGGGTTAGGGCTCCGACAGCGGGGCTGAGAAACCGCAGGCCGCCGTGACGCCCGCGTGGCCCCCCCCCCCCCCCCCCCCCCCCCACCTCGCCCCGGGCACGGAGCCGGCAGGGACAGCCCGGCTTTCCCGGGGGAAGCGAACTCGCTGGCGAAAGGCCGGGGCGGGGGGTTAGGGGAGCGGAGGACTCGGGGCGGGGGGGGGGGGGGCGGCCGGGCTCGCTGCGACGGGTTGGGGAGGGCGGGCGGCTGTTGGGGCCAGGGAAGGCCGCCGCCTGTGCTCGGCGCGTAGCCCACCGGCAACGGGGAGGGGGGGGGGGGGGGTAGAAGTCGGTGAAAGGAAACGAAAGCGTAAATTCAAAAAAAAAAAAAACAAAAAACAAAAAAACAAAAAAAAAAAAACAAACCAAACAAAACAAAACAAAAAACCCCGGAGAAAAGGTATACGTACGTCAAAACAACAAACCACCGAACCAAGAAGGGTCGGTGAAAGAAAACGAACACGTAAATTAAAACAAAATTAATTTTAAAAATAAAAAATAAATAAATAAATGGAAATAAAAAGGGACAGATAAGTAAGTAACTAAATAAGTCAAGTAAAAAAAAAAAAAAAAAAATCCTAACATCCTAAAAAATCCTAAAAAAAATAAATCCTAAATAAATAAATCAATGAATAAATAAATATAGAAAAGCTACCCGAAAGGCGGGAGAATAAAAAGGAAATGGGGCG
>NW_028116383.1:177500-180000 GCF_964273445.1 Streptopelia decaocto | reverse complement strand
CTCTCTGCAATGCGACCCGCCCGAGTGCCTCATCGATCAGGAAAAGAAGCCCGCCAAGGGCCGACGGAGAGAGCGGGACACCGAGCGGAGGCCGGCCGGCCGAGGCTCCTGGGACAGCGACGGGCACGCGCCCGCGCGCGCGCCCAGCCCTGAGAGTTTCGAGCGGAGCCGGACGGCGTCCGCGAAAGCCCCGCCGCCGCCGCCGCGCTGAGCCGGGGATGCTGCGGCTGGCTCTCGAGCGCTCCTCTGGAAGCGGCTGCCCCCTCTCTCCTATCATACGGACCTACAAGACCGCGCCCCCTCGCGTCCTCAGGACTCGCTCGGTCCCTTCACCGGGGTGGCGCGCTCGAGCAAGCCGAGTTTTACCTCGACGTAACGGGAGGTAGCGACAAAACAGCGACGCCTCAGGAGGCTCCGGGAGGGGGGGGGGGGGCGCACAGGCGAGCCCGTCTACCAAACCGCAACCGAAAGTCCAGGACTAAGTCCTCGCGGGGCGCCGGTAGACCTCAGATCCGAGCGCGGCGGCGCAGGCGGCGCCGTCCACGGAGCCGCTCCGGACCCGGAAACTGGACCGGGCGGGAAAGGACCGGGAAATTGGAGTGAACCGGACCGGATCGGATCGGACCGGAGCGGACGGGAAAGGACCGGACCGGACCGAAAAATTGGAGTGGACCGAATCGGATCGGATCGGACCGGAGCGGACGGGAAAGGACCGGACCGGACCGGGAAATTGGAGTGGACCGGATCGGACCGGACCGGACGGGAAAGGACCGGAGCGGACCGAAAAATTGGAGTGGACCGGAGCGGACGGGAAAGGACCGGACCGGACCGGGAAATTGGAGTGGACCGGACCGGACCGGACCGGGAAATTGGAGTGGACCGGATCGGATCTGACCGGACCGAAAAACTGGAGTGGACCGGATCGGATCGGATCGGACCGGAGCGGACGGGAAAGGACCGGACCGGACCGGGAAATTGGAGTGGACCGGATCGGACCGGCGGGGCTCGGACGGACCCGGCGTCCGGCCGCGCTCGCGAGAGGGTAGGCTCGACCTCCTCACGCTCTGCACCCGATAGTCGACCAAGGACTGAGTCCTCGCGGGGCGCCGGTAGACCTCAGATCCGAGCGCGGCGGCGCAGGCGGCGCCGTCCACGGAGCCGCTCCGGACCCGGAAACTGGACCGGGCGGGACCGGACCGGGAAATTGGAGTGGAACGGACCCGATCGGATCGGACCGGAGCGGACGGGAAAGGACCGGACCGGACCGAAAAATTGGAGTGGACCGGATCGGATCGGATCGGACCGGACCGGACCGGGAAATTGGAGTGGACCGGACCGGACCGGACCGGACCGGACCGGACCGGACCGGACCGGCGGCTCAAACGGACCCGGCGTCGGGCCGCGCTCGCCAGAGGGTAGACCCGGGCAGGAGGGCTGAGCGTCCTGCTGCTTTCGACGCGGCGCCCCCGGCACGTTCTCGAGGTTTAAGGGCGTGCGATATGGTGGTCGCCCCGTCCCTCTTGTCCCGACCCTAGGGTTCCGCGCCGACGTGCTGTTTTTCCTCTCCGCTGCTGAGGAGCCGCGACAGAACCCGAGGGAGGGAGGGAGGGAGGGAACGGCGGGAGGGAGGGAACGGCGGGAGGGAACGGCGGGAGGGAACGGCGGGAGGGAGGGAACGGCGGGAACACGGAGCCGGGAGAGGTTGAGGTCGGACGGTCGGAAATCCCAAAAAACACGGCCCCGAGCCCGTCCTGTTCTTCGAGAAGCGGCTGGCTGACGGAGGCTGGGAACGGCGGGGCGGTTTGTCCTACGCAGAGACAGGAGCTGGACGCGACCGAGCCTCTCGCGGGTGGCTGCGGGACAGCGTACTACGCGAGTCTACGAGTGCTACCCTCGCGATCCGTGCACACGCTCGACGAGTCCGTGTCTGGAGGTTGGGGGCTCGCGCGTGTGGGGTGCGGGTTTCGTGGCGGCGGGTTTTTTTTTAGTTCGGTTTGGTGGGGTTTCTTTTCGGTGGGGGCGGCGGGGTCGTCGTGCCCCCCACCCCCACCTGCCGCTGCCTCCGCCGCCATCGTTTAATTTCACTTCGGCTTTCGGCTCAGGCTGCACGGCGAGCGCCGCGCGCACACAGAGACGCACACACACAGAGACGCGCACACACACACACACACACACACACACACACACACACAGACACACACAGACACAGACACACACACACAGAGACACGGACACACGCAGACACACACACACACACACACACACACACACACACACACAGACATACACAGACACAGACACACACACACACAGACACAGACACACACACACACACACTCCTCCCCCGCCCCCCCCCCCCCGAGCGCGGTCTCTCCCGCCCTCGCCTTGCACCACCCCCCCAGCCCCCCCCCCGCCCCCCCCCATCGCGGCCGTTTCTGCTCCGGCCGGGCCGCGGGAAGGGCCGGAGTGGGGGTCGGCAACTGCGCGCGCCGCGCATGCG
>NW_028116383.1:167500-170000 GCF_964273445.1 Streptopelia decaocto | reverse complement strand
CGCGCCGCTGCCTGCGGCCGCGCGCCGCCAGAGGCGGACGGCGGCCCGGCCGGCGATTGATCGTCAAGCGACGCTCAGACAGGCGTAGCCCCGGGAGGAACCCGGGGCCGCAAGTGCGTTCGAAGTGTCGATGATCAATGTGTCCTGCAATTCACATTAATTCTCGCAGCTAGCTGCGTTCTTCATCGACGCACGAGCCGAGTGATCCACCGCTAAGAGTTGTCTGGCTTTCGGCGCCGCCCCGCGCGCGCGGGGGGGGTCGCCGGGACCGCTCGCCAAAAGAAGCGGACCCCTCTCTCTCAGAGGACGGCCCGCCGCCGGCCCCGCGGCGCGACGGCATCAGGGCCTCGCCTCGGCTGACCGTACCGACACACACAGGCAGAAAGGAACGTGGCGAGGAAACCAGCCAGCGGAACACCCCGAGCGGCAAGGGCGGGGAGCACGCGCTCCCGACACACAGACGCCCCTTGTCCGCTTCGGAGGCGGCCCAGGCGCCCGGGCTCGCTCCGGCCTCCGCACGGAGACCGCGGCACCGCCGGCCACGCGCCGCCTGCCGGACCTCGAATCGGCGCGCGGACGCTGCCGCTGCGGGACGAGCGGCAGCGACCGGGCAAAGCCCGCGCGGGGCGACACACGCGCCCCCCCTCGGAGAGGCCGGCCACGCCGCGCGACGTCCGCCGGCTTCCCCTCGCGTGCCTCCCCGACCCCGGACGGCGAGACGGACTCCCGCGAGCTCGACCGCCCACGCGCCGGGGGCGGACACCGCCGGAACCCCGAGCCAGCGACGCGCACCGCCCGCGGCCCACCGGACAGCGCCAGCCACCAGGCCGGAGCGGCTCGCCCCTCCCGGGACCACCGCCACCGCTTCTCGCCCGGACCCCCTTCCCGCGGGCGGCTCGCCGGCACGAAGGCGGGCGGCGCTCGGAGCAGGGGGGCGACGCGCCCGCTCAGCCGCCCGCCGTTGGCGGACGGTGACCGGGAGCGCGACGACCCCCGCCCGCGCGCCCCCGCCTCGCCCGGCGAGGCCCGGGGAAAGGGCGACGTGGACAGCGACGGTCGGGGCCCGAGCCGGGGCGGCCGCAGGCGGCAGCGGGCATCTTCCGGCAGACCGGTATCGGCGAACGGCGCCGCCGCCGCTCAGGACCGGGGCGCCGCCCTGGACGGCGGTGAGGCGACCGGAGGACGCCGAGCCGCTCGGCCGGGAGGCGAGGACGACGAGAGGGGAAGCGGAGAGCGCCGCGCGGCGCCCGCACCACCTGAGGGGGCGGTGGAGCCCCCCGCGGGCCACCGGGCGAGACCCCGCCGCGGAGTGAGGGGGGGCCTCGCCACCCCGGCGAGAGAGAGAGAGCGCGCGCGCTGGACGGCGCTTCACCCCCGCCGGGGCCGCCCGTTTCAAGGCAGGCGAGCCGGCCCGCGGCCGACCGCGCCGCGGCCTGGACTTCCGCCGAGGCCGGACCGCGGAGAGGGGGGGGCAGAGGGACCCCCTCCCCGGCACGGCTCCCCGCGTCAGGGAGGACGACGGAGCGGGCGACGGACTCCCAGGGGCCTCGCGAGAGCGACTCCCGCCCCCCTGGAAGCACCCGCCTCCTCGCGCCGCCGCCCGGAGCCCTGGCGGGTCGCACCGAGCCGCCCGAGTCTTTAAACCGCCGCCCGGCTTCGCGGCCTTCGACCCCCCGGGGCTGGCCAGAGGGAGGGCCGCAGAAGCGCGGACGCTAGGTACCTGGCCCTGGGGCGAGGGAAACGACCTGCTGGGCCCCGCGGGGGTGCCTCCTCCGCTGCCACCCTCGGAGGAGCGTCCGCCCGCGGGGGCGCGCCCGAACGCCCGCCGCCACCGCCTACGGCCTCCTGGGCCCGGGAGCCGGGGTTTCCCTCAGTAGCCCGGCACGAAACCCGGCAGGAGAGGCGTGGCTCGGGCCGCCCGCCGCTGGCGCGGGACACGGCCCGGCGCGGGGGCCTCGCCCGCCACCCGAAGGGTTGGCGTCGGCGGGGGGGCGGCGGAGCCCGCTCCCCCACCCGCCGGCTCTCCCCCCGCCGCGCCTCTTCCACCGCGGAAGAGGGAGACGAGAAGAGGCGCGGCGGGGAGAGGGGAGCCGCTGCTGCCGCTGCCGCCGCCACCGTTCGCCAGCCGGCGCCGCGCGCCAGCCCGGAACGCCCGGAGGCCCGGCCCCGTTTTGCGCTGCCGAGAGAGAGCGGGCTGCTCCGCCGCAGCCCGCTCGCGCGCGAGGAGGGGTCGGGGAGGCCGCCCCCCCCGACCCCAAAGGCCCCTCTCCGTTCCCCGCTCGCACCTGCCGCCCCGCCGCCGCCGCTCACCGCTTCCTTCCCGCCTCTCTCCCCCTCCGGGCCCGAACGGCCGGCCTCAAGCCAGCGGGGCTCGTCACGCCCCTCACCGGCAGCGGCCCCCCGCTGCCTGCGCGCGCTGCCACCGACGCCCTCCGAACCAGGGAACGGCCCTCTTTCGCCCTCCCCGCCCCGGGGGGGCCCGCGCGCCACCGGCCTTGCC
>NW_028116383.1:160000-162500 GCF_964273445.1 Streptopelia decaocto | reverse complement strand
CCGGACCGGGAAATTGGAGTGGACCGGACCGGACCGGACCGGACCGGACCGGACCGGACCGGCGGGGCTCAAACGGACCCGGCGTCGGGCCGCGCTCGCCAGAGGGTAGACCCGGGCAGGAGGGCTGAGCGTCCTGCTGCTTTCGACGCGGCGCCCCCGGCACGTTCTCGAGGTTTAAGGGCGTGCGATATGGTGGTCGCCCCGTCCCTCTTGTCCCGACCCTAGGGTTCCGCGCCGACGTGCTGTTTTTCCTCTCCGCTGCTGAGGAGCCGCGACAGAACCCGAGGGAGGGAGGGAGGGAGGGAACGGCGGGAGGGAGGGAACGGCGGGAGGGAACGGCGGGAGGGAACGGCGGGAGGGAGGGAACGGCGGGAACACGGAGCCGGGAGAGGTTGAGGTCGGACGGTCGGAAATCCCAAAAAACACGGCCCCGAGCCCGTCCTGTTCTTCGAGAAGCGGCTGGCTGACGGAGGCTGGGAACGGCGGGGCGGTTTGTCCTACGCAGAGACAGGAGCTGGACGCGACCGAGCCTCTCGCGGGTGGCTGCGGGACAGCGTACTACGCGAGTCTACGAGTGCTACCCTCGCGATCCGTGCACACGCTCGACGAGTCCGTGTCTGGAGGTTGGGGGCTCGCGCGTGTGGGGTGCGGGTTTCGTGGCGGCGGGTTTTTTTTTAGTTCGGTTTGGTGGGGTTTCTTTTCGGTGGGGGCGGCGGGGTCGTCGTGCCCCCCACCCCCACCTGCCGCTGCCTCCGCCGCCATCGTTTAATTTCACTTCGGCTTTCGGCTCAGGCTGCACGGCGAGCGCCGCGCGCACACAGAGACGCACACACACAGAGACGCGCACACACACACACACACACACACACACACACACACACAGACACACACAGACACAGACACACACACACAGAGACACGGACACACGCAGACACACACACACACACACACACACACACACACACACACAGACATACACAGACACAGACACACACACACACAGACACAGACACACACACACACACACTCCTCCCCCGCCCCCCCCCCCCCGAGCGCGGTCTCTCCCGCCCTCGCCTTGCACCACCCCCCCAGCCCCCCCCCCGCCCCCCCCCATCGCGGCCGTTTCTGCTCCGGCCGGGCCGCGGGAAGGGCCGGAGTGGGGGTCGGCAACTGCGCGCGCCGCGCATGCGCGCTCTCCCCGCTGCCTGGCAACCGGCCCCCTGCCCCCCGCCAGGCGCGGGCGGCGGTTGGCGGGGCGCCCAACGGTCAGTCGCTCGCTGTCAAGTCAGTCGGGCGGGCGGTCGCGGGGAGGCCGGCGCTGGAGCGTCCTGGCGATCGGCCGAGGAAACCCGCGCGCGGGTCGGCAGGGAGGCAAGCGGGCCGGGACGGGGAGACGGGGACGGGGACGGGGACGCGCTGTCTCTATGGATTCGGAGAAGAGAAGCCCCGGCTCCCCGGGGGGAGGCAAAACCGCCGGCGAAAGGCGGCGGCGGCGGGGGCCCGGGCCGGGGGGGGACACCCGCGGCGAGCGGCGCTTCGGGTCGGTGTCTTTTTCAGCCCGCGGCCGGGGCGGGCAGCGGGGCGAGGGAGCGAGCGAGCGAGCGAGCGAGAGCCACCGAGGAAGAAGCGCGGGAGGCGGCAGCACGGGCAGGTGAGGGGGTTAGGGCTCCGACAGCGGGGCTGAGAAACCGCAGGCCGCCGTGACGCCCGCGTGGCCCCCCCCCCCCCCCCCCCCCCCCCACCTCGCCCCGGGCACGGAGCCGGCAGGGACAGCCCGGCTTTCCCGGGGGAAGCGAACTCGCTGGCGAAAGGCCGGGGCGGGGGGTTAGGGGAGCGGAGGACTCGGGGCGGGGGGGGGGGGGGCGGCCGGGCTCGCTGCGACGGGTTGGGGAGGGCGGGCGGCTGTTGGGGCCAGGGAAGGCCGCCGCCTGTGCTCGGCGCGTAGCCCACCGGCAACGGGGAGGGGGGGGGGGGGGGTAGAAGTCGGTGAAAGGAAACGAAAGCGTAAATTCAAAAAAAAAAAAAACAAAAAACAAAAAAACAAAAAAAAAAAAACAAACCAAACAAAACAAAACAAAAAACCCCGGAGAAAAGGTATACGTACGTCAAAACAACAAACCACCGAACCAAGAAGGGTCGGTGAAAGAAAACGAACACGTAAATTAAAACAAAATTAATTTTAAAAATAAAAAATAAATAAATAAATGGAAATAAAAAGGGACAGATAAGTAAGTAACTAAATAAGTCAAGTAAAAAAAAAAAAAAAAAAATCCTAACATCCTAAAAAATCCTAAAAAAAATAAATCCTAAATAAATAAATCAATGAATAAATAAATATAGAAAAGCTACCCGAAAGGCGGGAGAATAAAAAGGAAATGGGGCGCGGGCGGGGTGTGCGTGCCTTTTTTTTCCACGGATCTCTCCGCGGGTCGGGGCGGGGCGGGGGGGGGGGCGCGAGGTGGCGGGAGGGGCCGATGTGGGGAGGGGCCGGGGACACACG
>NW_028116383.1:145000-147500 GCF_964273445.1 Streptopelia decaocto | reverse complement strand
AGCGGCTGCCCCCTCTCTCCTATCATACGGACCTACAAGACCGCGCCCCCTCGCGTCCTCAGGACTCGCTCGGTCCCTTCACCGGGGTGGCGCGCTCGAGCAAGCCGAGTTTTACCTCGACGTAACGGGAGGTAGCGACAAAACAGCGACGCCTCAGGAGGCTCCGGGAGGGGGGGGGGGGGCGCACAGGCGAGCCCGTCTACCAAACCGCAACCGAAAGTCCAGGACTAAGTCCTCGCGGGGCGCCGGTAGACCTCAGATCCGAGCGCGGCGGCGCAGGCGGCGCCGTCCACGGAGCCGCTCCGGACCCGGAAACTGGACCGGGCGGGAAAGGACCGGGAAATTGGAGTGAACCGGACCGGATCGGATCGGACCGGAGCGGACGGGAAAGGACCGGACCGGACCGAAAAATTGGAGTGGACCGAATCGGATCGGATCGGACCGGAGCGGACGGGAAAGGACCGGACCGGACCGGGAAATTGGAGTGGACCGGATCGGACCGGACCGGACGGGAAAGGACCGGAGCGGACCGAAAAATTGGAGTGGACCGGAGCGGACGGGAAAGGACCGGACCGGACCGGGAAATTGGAGTGGACCGGACCGGACCGGACCGGGAAATTGGAGTGGACCGGATCGGATCTGACCGGACCGAAAAACTGGAGTGGACCGGATCGGATCGGATCGGACCGGAGCGGACGGGAAAGGACCGGACCGGACCGGGAAATTGGAGTGGACCGGATCGGACCGGCGGGGCTCGGACGGACCCGGCGTCCGGCCGCGCTCGCGAGAGGGTAGGCTCGACCTCCTCACGCTCTGCACCCGATAGTCGACCAAGGACTGAGTCCTCGCGGGGCGCCGGTAGACCTCAGATCCGAGCGCGGCGGCGCAGGCGGCGCCGTCCACGGAGCCGCTCCGGACCCGGAAACTGGACCGGGCGGGACCGGACCGGGAAATTGGAGTGGAACGGACCCGATCGGATCGGACCGGAGCGGACGGGAAAGGACCGGACCGGACCGAAAAATTGGAGTGGACCGGATCGGATCGGATCGGACCGGACCGGACCGGGAAATTGGAGTGGACCGGACCGGACCGGACCGGACCGGACCGGACCGGACCGGACCGGCGGCTCAAACGGACCCGGCGTCGGGCCGCGCTCGCCAGAGGGTAGACCCGGGCAGGAGGGCTGAGCGTCCTGCTGCTTTCGACGCGGCGCCCCCGGCACGTTCTCGAGGTTTAAGGGCGTGCGATATGGTGGTCGCCCCGTCCCTCTTGTCCCGACCCTAGGGTTCCGCGCCGACGTGCTGTTTTTCCTCTCCGCTGCTGAGGAGCCGCGACAGAACCCGAGGGAGGGAGGGAGGGAGGGAACGGCGGGAGGGAGGGAACGGCGGGAGGGAACGGCGGGAGGGAACGGCGGGAGGGAGGGAACGGCGGGAACACGGAGCCGGGAGAGGTTGAGGTCGGACGGTCGGAAATCCCAAAAAACACGGCCCCGAGCCCGTCCTGTTCTTCGAGAAGCGGCTGGCTGACGGAGGCTGGGAACGGCGGGGCGGTTTGTCCTACGCAGAGACAGGAGCTGGACGCGACCGAGCCTCTCGCGGGTGGCTGCGGGACAGCGTACTACGCGAGTCTACGAGTGCTACCCTCGCGATCCGTGCACACGCTCGACGAGTCCGTGTCTGGAGGTTGGGGGCTCGCGCGTGTGGGGTGCGGGTTTCGTGGCGGCGGGTTTTTTTTTAGTTCGGTTTGGTGGGGTTTCTTTTCGGTGGGGGCGGCGGGGTCGTCGTGCCCCCCACCCCCACCTGCCGCTGCCTCCGCCGCCATCGTTTAATTTCACTTCGGCTTTCGGCTCAGGCTGCACGGCGAGCGCCGCGCGCACACAGAGACGCACACACACAGAGACGCGCACACACACACACACACACACACACACACACACACACAGACACACACAGACACAGACACACACACACAGAGACACGGACACACGCAGACACACACACACACACACACACACACACACACACACACAGACATACACAGACACAGACACACACACACACAGACACAGACACACACACACACACACTCCTCCCCCGCCCCCCCCCCCCCGAGCGCGGTCTCTCCCGCCCTCGCCTTGCACCACCCCCCCAGCCCCCCCCCCGCCCCCCCCCATCGCGGCCGTTTCTGCTCCGGCCGGGCCGCGGGAAGGGCCGGAGTGGGGGTCGGCAACTGCGCGCGCCGCGCATGCGCGCTCTCCCCGCTGCCTGGCAACCGGCCCCCTGCCCCCCGCCAGGCGCGGGCGGCGGTTGGCGGGGCGCCCAACGGTCAGTCGCTCGCTGTCAAGTCAGTCGGGCGGGCGGTCGCGGGGAGGCCGGCGCTGGAGCGTCCTGGCGATCGGCCGAGGAAACCCGCGCGCGGGTCGGCAGGGAGGCAAGCGGGCCGGGACGGGGAGACGGGGACGGGGACGGGGACGCGCTGTCTCTATGGATTCGGAGAAGAG
>NW_028116383.1:135000-137500 GCF_964273445.1 Streptopelia decaocto | reverse complement strand
GGGGGGTCGCCGGGACCGCTCGCCAAAAGAAGCGGACCCCTCTCTCTCAGAGGACGGCCCGCCGCCGGCCCCGCGGCGCGACGGCATCAGGGCCTCGCCTCGGCTGACCGTACCGACACACACAGGCAGAAAGGAACGTGGCGAGGAAACCAGCCAGCGGAACACCCCGAGCGGCAAGGGCGGGGAGCACGCGCTCCCGACACACAGACGCCCCTTGTCCGCTTCGGAGGCGGCCCAGGCGCCCGGGCTCGCTCCGGCCTCCGCACGGAGACCGCGGCACCGCCGGCCACGCGCCGCCTGCCGGACCTCGAATCGGCGCGCGGACGCTGCCGCTGCGGGACGAGCGGCAGCGACCGGGCAAAGCCCGCGCGGGGCGACACACGCGCCCCCCCTCGGAGAGGCCGGCCACGCCGCGCGACGTCCGCCGGCTTCCCCTCGCGTGCCTCCCCGACCCCGGACGGCGAGACGGACTCCCGCGAGCTCGACCGCCCACGCGCCGGGGGCGGACACCGCCGGAACCCCGAGCCAGCGACGCGCACCGCCCGCGGCCCACCGGACAGCGCCAGCCACCAGGCCGGAGCGGCTCGCCCCTCCCGGGACCACCGCCACCGCTTCTCGCCCGGACCCCCTTCCCGCGGGCGGCTCGCCGGCACGAAGGCGGGCGGCGCTCGGAGCAGGGGGGCGACGCGCCCGCTCAGCCGCCCGCCGTTGGCGGACGGTGACCGGGAGCGCGACGACCCCCGCCCGCGCGCCCCCGCCTCGCCCGGCGAGGCCCGGGGAAAGGGCGACGTGGACAGCGACGGTCGGGGCCCGAGCCGGGGCGGCCGCAGGCGGCAGCGGGCATCTTCCGGCAGACCGGTATCGGCGAACGGCGCCGCCGCCGCTCAGGACCGGGGCGCCGCCCTGGACGGCGGTGAGGCGACCGGAGGACGCCGAGCCGCTCGGCCGGGAGGCGAGGACGACGAGAGGGGAAGCGGAGAGCGCCGCGCGGCGCCCGCACCACCTGAGGGGGCGGTGGAGCCCCCCGCGGGCCACCGGGCGAGACCCCGCCGCGGAGTGAGGGGGGGCCTCGCCACCCCGGCGAGAGAGAGAGAGCGCGCGCGCTGGACGGCGCTTCACCCCCGCCGGGGCCGCCCGTTTCAAGGCAGGCGAGCCGGCCCGCGGCCGACCGCGCCGCGGCCTGGACTTCCGCCGAGGCCGGACCGCGGAGAGGGGGGGGCAGAGGGACCCCCTCCCCGGCACGGCTCCCCGCGTCAGGGAGGACGACGGAGCGGGCGACGGACTCCCAGGGGCCTCGCGAGAGCGACTCCCGCCCCCCTGGAAGCACCCGCCTCCTCGCGCCGCCGCCCGGAGCCCTGGCGGGTCGCACCGAGCCGCCCGAGTCTTTAAACCGCCGCCCGGCTTCGCGGCCTTCGACCCCCCGGGGCTGGCCAGAGGGAGGGCCGCAGAAGCGCGGACGCTAGGTACCTGGCCCTGGGGCGAGGGAAACGACCTGCTGGGCCCCGCGGGGGTGCCTCCTCCGCTGCCACCCTCGGAGGAGCGTCCGCCCGCGGGGGCGCGCCCGAACGCCCGCCGCCACCGCCTACGGCCTCCTGGGCCCGGGAGCCGGGGTTTCCCTCAGTAGCCCGGCACGAAACCCGGCAGGAGAGGCGTGGCTCGGGCCGCCCGCCGCTGGCGCGGGACACGGCCCGGCGCGGGGGCCTCGCCCGCCACCCGAAGGGTTGGCGTCGGCGGGGGGGCGGCGGAGCCCGCTCCCCCACCCGCCGGCTCTCCCCCCGCCGCGCCTCTTCCACCGCGGAAGAGGGAGACGAGAAGAGGCGCGGCGGGGAGAGGGGAGCCGCTGCTGCCGCTGCCGCCGCCACCGTTCGCCAGCCGGCGCCGCGCGCCAGCCCGGAACGCCCGGAGGCCCGGCCCCGTTTTGCGCTGCCGAGAGAGAGCGGGCTGCTCCGCCGCAGCCCGCTCGCGCGCGAGGAGGGGTCGGGGAGGCCGCCCCCCCCGACCCCAAAGGCCCCTCTCCGTTCCCCGCTCGCACCTGCCGCCCCGCCGCCGCCGCTCACCGCTTCCTTCCCGCCTCTCTCCCCCTCCGGGCCCGAACGGCCGGCCTCAAGCCAGCGGGGCTCGTCACGCCCCTCACCGGCAGCGGCCCCCCGCTGCCTGCGCGCGCTGCCACCGACGCCCTCCGAACCAGGGAACGGCCCTCTTTCGCCCTCCCCGCCCCGGGGGGGCCCGCACGCCACCGGCCTTGCCCGCCCCCCTTTCCCCGCGCGGCGGCTGCGGGCCACCGTCGGGTTCGACAGGGGGGCGCGGACGGGGCTCGGGTTCCCGGAGACGAAGGAGGAGGCCGCCCGGCAGAAGGAGCGCAGCGGAGGCGAGAGGCTGGCGGGTGGGACACGGCGGCGGAGACGCGGCGGTCCCCGGCGACCGGGCGACGCGCGCGCGCGCCGGAGAGCGAGACAGACGGAGACGGAAGCGGCGGCGGAGACGACGGCGGGGCACGTCG
>NW_028116383.1:127500-130000 GCF_964273445.1 Streptopelia decaocto | reverse complement strand
TGCTGTTTTTCCTCTCCGCTGCTGAGGAGCCGCGACAGAACCCGAGGGAGGGAGGGAGGGAGGGAACGGCGGGAGGGAGGGAGGGAACGGCGGGAGGGAACGGCGGGAGGGAACGGCGGGAGGGAGGGAACGGCGGGAACACGGAGCCGGGAGAGGTTGAGGTCGGACGGTCGGAAATCCCAAAAAACACGGCCCCGAGCCCGTCCTGTTCTTCGAGAAGCGGCTGGCTGACGGAGGCTGGGAACGGCGGGGCGGTTTGTCCTACGCAGAGACAGGAGCTGGACGCGACCGAGCCTCTCGCGGGTGGCTGCGGGACAGCGTACTACGCGAGTCTACGAGTGCTACCCTCGCGATCCGTGCACACGCTCGACGAGTCCGTGTCTGGAGGTTGGGGGCTCGCGCGTGTGGGGTGCGGGTTTCGTGGCGGCGGGGTTTTTTTTAGTTCGGTTTGGTGGGGTTTCTTTTCGGTGGGGGCGGCGGGGTCGTCGTGCCCCCCACCCCCACCTGCCGCTGCCTCCGCCGCCATCGTTTAATTTCACTTCGGCTTTCGGCTCAGGCTGCACGGCGAGCGCCGCGCGCACACAGAGACGCACACACACAGAGACGCGCACACACACACACACACACACACACACACACAGACATACACAGACACAGACACACACACACAGAGACACGGACACACGCAGACACACACACACACACACACACACACACACACACACACACACACAGACACACACACACAGACATACACAGACACAGACACACACACACACAGACACAGACACACACACACACACACTCCTCCCCCGCCCCCCCCCCCCCGAGCGCGGTCTCTCCCGCCCTCGCCTTGCACCACCCCCCCAGCCCCCCCCCCGCCCCCCCCCATCGCGGCCGTTTCTGCTCCGGCCGGGCCGCGGGAAGGGCCGGAGTGGGGGTCGGCAACTGCGCGCGCCGCGCATGCGCGCTCTCCCCGCTGCCTGGCAACCGGCCCCCTGCCCCCCGCCAGGCGCGGGCGGCGGTTGGCGGGGCGCCCAACGGTCAGTCGCTCGCTGTCAAGTCAGTCGGGCGGGCGGTCGCGGGGAGGCCGGCGCTGGAGCGTCCTGGCGATCGGCCGAGGAAACCCGCGCGCGGGTCGGCAGGGAGGCAAGCGGGCCGGGACGGGGAGACGGGGACGGGGACGGGGACGCGCTGTCTCTATGGATTCGGAGAAGAGAAGCCCCGGCTCCCCGGGGGGAGGCAAAACCGCCGGCGAAAGGCGGCGGCGGCGGGGGCCCGGGCCGGGGGGGGACACCCGCGGCGAGCGGCGCTTCGGGTCGGTGTCTTTTTCAGCCCGCGGCCGGGGCGGGCAGCGGGGCGAGGGAGCGAGCGAGCGAGCGAGCGAGAGCCACCGAGGAAGAAGCGCGGGAGGCGGCAGCACGGGCAGGTGAGGGGGTTAGGGCTCCGACAGCGGGGCTGAGAAACCGCAGGCCGCCGTGACGCCCGCGTGGCCCCCCCCCCCCCCCCCCCCCCCCCCCCACCTCGCCCCGGGCACGGAGCCGGCAGGGACAGCCCGGCTTTCCCGGGGGAAGCGAACTCGCTGGCGAAAGGCCGGGGCGGGGGGTTAGGGGAGCGGAGGACTCGGGGCGGGGGGGGGGGGGGCGGCCGGGCTCGCTGCGACGGGTTGGGGAGGGCGGGCGGCTGTTGGGGCCAGGGAAGGCCGCCGCCTGTGCTCGGCGCGTAGCCCACCGGCAACGGGGAGGGGGGGGGGGGGGGTAGAAGTCGGTGAAAGGAAACGAAAGCGTAAATTCAAAAAAAAAAAAAAAAAAAAACAAAAAACAAAAAAAAAAACCAAACAAAACAAAAAACCCCGGAGAAAAGGTATACGTACGTCAAAACAACAAACCACCGAACCAAGAAGGGTCGGTGAAAGAAAACGAACACGTAAATTAAAACAAAATTAATTTTAAAAATAAAAAATAAATAAATAAATGGAAATAAAAAGGGACAGATAAGTAAGTAACTAAATAAGTCAAGTAAAAAAAAAAAAAAAAAAATCCTAACATCCTAAAAAATCCTAAAAAAAATAAATCCTAAATAAATAAATCAATGAATAAATAAATATAGAAAAGCTACCCGAAAGGCGGGAGAATAAAAAGGAAATGGGGCGCGGGCGGGGTGTGCGTGCCTTTTTTTTCCACGGATCTCTCCGCGGGTCGGGGCGGGGCGGGGGGGGGGGCGCGAGGTGGCGGGAGGGGCCGATGTGGGGAGGGGCCGGGGACACACGCCGAACGACCCGTTAACGCGTTCATCACGCGCTAGTCACGCATTCACGCGGTCCTTCATTTTTCAGGGGCTCGACGGTAATGGCTCAATCAGAGGCGGAAACGGCCGATAAATTTCGATAAATTGGAATGAATTAAAAAAAAAAAAAAAACAAAACAAAACACCACACACGGGGAAATTGGAATACATGACTAAATACATCAAGACCTAACGTTTCTCCGCCTTCCCCCCC
>NW_028116383.1:112500-115000 GCF_964273445.1 Streptopelia decaocto | reverse complement strand
CGAGCAAGCCGAGTTTTACCTCGACGTAACGGGAGGTAGCGACAAAACAGCGACGCCTCAGGAGGCTCCGGGAGGGGGGGGGGGGGGCGCACAGGCGAGCCCGTCTACCAAACCGCAACCGAAAGTCCAGGACTAAGTCCTCGCGGGGCGCCGGTAGACCTCAGATCCGAGCGCGGCGGCGCAGGCGGCGCCGTCCACGGAGCCGCTCCGGACCCGGAAACTGGACCGGGCGGGAAAGGACCGGGAAATTGGAGTGAACCGGACCGGATCGGATCGGACCGGAGCGGACGGGAAAGGACCGGACCGGACCGAAAAATTGGAGTGGACCGGATCGGATCGGATCGGACCGGAGCGGACGGGAAAGGACCGGACCGGACCGGACCGGGAAATTGGAGTGGACCGGATCGGACCGGACCGGACGGGAAAGGACCGGAGCGGACCGAAAAATTGGAGTGGACCGGAGCGGACGGGAAAGGACCGGACCGGACCGGGAAATTGGAGTGGACCGGACCGGACCGGACCGGGAAATTGGAGTGGACCGGACCGGACCGGACCGGGAAATTGGAGTGGACCGGATCGGATCTGACCGGACCGAAAAACTGGAGTGGACCGGATCGGATCGGATCGGACCGGAGCGGACGGGAAAGGACCGGACCGGACCGGGAAATTGGAGTGGACCGGATCGGACCGGCGGGGCTCGGACGGACCCGGCGTCCGGCCGCGCTCGCGAGAGGGTAGGCTCGACCTCCTCACGCTCTGCACCCGATAGTCGACCAAGGACTGAGTCCTCGCGGGGCGCCGGTAGACCTCAGATCCGAGCGCGGCGGCGCAGGCGGCGCCGTCCACGGAGCCGCTCCGGACCCGGAAACTGGACCGGGCGGGACCGGACCGGGAAATTGGAGTGGAACGGACCCGATCGGATCGGACCGGAGCGGACGGGAAAGGACCGGACCGGACCGAAAAATTGGAGTGGACCGGATCGGATCGGACCGGACCGGACCGGGAAATTGGAGTGGACCGGACCGGACCGGACCGGACCGGACCGGACCGGACCGGCGGGGCTCAAACGGACCCGGCGTCGGGCCGCGCTCGCCAGAGGGTAGACCCGGGCAGGAGGGCTGAGCGTCCTGCTGCTTTCGACGCGGCGCCCCCGGCACGTTCTCGAGGTTTAAGGGCGTGCGATATGGTGGTCGCCCCGTCCCTCTTGTCCCGACCCTAGGGTTCCGCGCCGACGTGCTGTTTTTCCTCTCCGCTGCTGAGGAGCCGCGACAGAACCCGAGGGAGGGAGGGAGGGAGGGAACGGCGGGAGGGAGGGAGGGAACGGCGGGAGGGAACGGCGGGAGGGAACGGCGGGAGGGAGGGAACGGCGGGAACACGGAGCCGGGAGAGGTTGAGGTCGGACGGTCGGAAATCCCAAAAAACACGGCCCCGAGCCCGTCCTGTTCTTCGAGAAGCGGCTGGCTGACGGAGGCTGGGAACGGCGGGGCGGTTTGTCCTACGCAGAGACAGGAGCTGGACGCGACCGAGCCTCTCGCGGGTGGCTGCGGGACAGCGTACTACGCGAGTCTACGAGTGCTACCCTCGCGATCCGTGCACACGCTCGACGAGTCCGTGTCTGGAGGTTGGGGGCTCGCGCGTGTGGGGTGCGGGTTTCGTGGCGGCGGGGTTTTTTTTAGTTCGGTTTGGTGGGGTTTCTTTTCGGTGGGGGCGGCGGGGTCGTCGTGCCCCCCACCCCCACCTGCCGCTGCCTCCGCCGCCATCGTTTAATTTCACTTCGGCTTTCGGCTCAGGCTGCACGGCGAGCGCCGCGCGCACACAGAGACGCACACACACAGAGACGCGCACACACACACACACACACACACACACACACAGACATACACAGACACAGACACACACACACAGAGACACGGACACACGCAGACACACACACACACACACACACACACACACACACACACACACACAGACACACACACACAGACATACACAGACACAGACACACACACACACAGACACAGACACACACACACACACACTCCTCCCCCGCCCCCCCCCCCCCGAGCGCGGTCTCTCCCGCCCTCGCCTTGCACCACCCCCCCAGCCCCCCCCCCGCCCCCCCCCATCGCGGCCGTTTCTGCTCCGGCCGGGCCGCGGGAAGGGCCGGAGTGGGGGTCGGCAACTGCGCGCGCCGCGCATGCGCGCTCTCCCCGCTGCCTGGCAACCGGCCCCCTGCCCCCCGCCAGGCGCGGGCGGCGGTTGGCGGGGCGCCCAACGGTCAGTCGCTCGCTGTCAAGTCAGTCGGGCGGGCGGTCGCGGGGAGGCCGGCGCTGGAGCGTCCTGGCGATCGGCCGAGGAAACCCGCGCGCGGGTCGGCAGGGAGGCAAGCGGGCCGGGACGGGGAGACGGGGACGGGGACGGGGACGCGCTGTCTCTATGGATTCGGAGAAGAGAAGCCCCGGCTCCCCGGGGGGAGGCAAAACCGCCGGCGAAAGGCGGC
>NW_028116383.1:95000-100000 GCF_964273445.1 Streptopelia decaocto | reverse complement strand
CCCCCGGGGGGCTGACCCGCCCGACCGCGAGGGCCTTTTTTTTCTCGGACACGAACTAGGCGACCTTCATCGCCGCGGGAGCATCGGACGTGCTAGAGGAGACGGCGACCCGCCGAGGCGGGCGCGACCTCGGGACCGAAGCCCCTTCGCCGGGGCGCGGCTCGCTCGGCAGCGGGCGGCAGTGCGGCACGGAAAGCCGAGCTGACAGCTGCTGCGGCGGCGTCCGGCAGGGAGCGGGACACGGCCCTCCCCGCCACCACGCGCCTCTCTCGCGCGCTCGCTTTTCTCGGGGTGGGGGCCGACCCGCGCGGGTGCGACCGCTCTCCACCGCCTCGGCTCTGCCGCCCCGCCGCCCGGCGCTGCTCGCGGCCGGCACCCACGGGCACACGGACCGAGGCCGGCACCGGCGCCTCGCGTGGTTTAGGACACCTGGGAGCTCGCGGGGCCACGCGGCCGTCACACAGCGCGGTTCGGTAAGGAAGCCCGGAGCAGCCCCGCGCTGCCTCGGGGCCGGGCGGGCGACACCTCGCACGCGACGGGAACGCGAACTGGAAAGGAGACCGCCCGGCCTGAACACCGGACACCGCCGCAACCTCGGCCCCTGACGGGGAAAGGCACGGAGGCGCCGGCCCGCCGGGGGCCCTCTCCGACGCGACCCGAACAGCCCCATCGATCAGGAAAACGAAAAATAACAAAAGCGGCGGGCCGAGAGAGAGAGAGACAGGCGCGGAGCCCGGACGGCCGGCTGCTCTCTCTGCAATGCGACCCGCCCGAGTGCCTCATCGATCAGGAAAAGAAGCCCGCCAAGGGCCGACGGAGAGAGCGGGACACCGAGCGGAGGCCGGCCGGCCGGACGGCCGAGGCTCCTGGGACAGCGACGGGCACGCGCCCGCGCGCGCGCCCAGCCCTGAGAGTTTCGAGCGGAGCCGGACGGCGTCCGCGAAAGCCCCGCCGCCGCCGCCGCGCTGAGCCGGGGATGCTGCGGCTGGCTCTCGAGCGCTCCTCTGGAAGCGGCTGCCCCCTCTCTCCTATCATACGGACCTACAAGACCGCGCCCCCTCGCGTCCTCAGGACTCGCTCGGTCCCTTCACCGGGGTGGCGCGCTCGAGCAAGCCGAGTTTTACCTCGACGTAACGGGAGGTAGCGACAAAACAGCGACGCCTCAGGAGGCTCCGGGAGGGGGGGGGGGGGGCGCACAGGCGAGCCCGTCTACCAAACCGCAACCGAAAGTCCAGGACTAAGTCCTCGCGGGGCGCCGGTAGACCTCAGATCCGAGCGCGGCGGCGCAGGCGGCGCCGTCCACGGAGCCGCTCCGGACCCGGAAACTGGACCGGGCGGGAAAGGACCGGGAAATTGGAGTGAACCGGACCGGATCGGATCGGACCGGAGCGGACGGGAAAGGACCGGACCGGACCGAAAAATTGGAGTGGACCGGATCGGATCGGATCGGACCGGAGCGGACGGGAAAGGACCGGACCGGACCGGACCGGGAAATTGGAGTGGACCGGATCGGACCGGACCGGACGGGAAAGGACCGGAGCGGACCGAAAAATTGGAGTGGACCGGAGCGGACGGGAAAGGACCGGACCGGACCGGGAAATTGGAGTGGACCGGACCGGACCGGACCGGGAAATTGGAGTGGACCGGACCGGACCGGACCGGGAAATTGGAGTGGACCGGATCGGATCTGACCGGACCGAAAAACTGGAGTGGACCGGATCGGATCGGATCGGACCGGAGCGGACGGGAAAGGACCGGACCGGACCGGGAAATTGGAGTGGACCGGATCGGACCGGCGGGGCTCGGACGGACCCGGCGTCCGGCCGCGCTCGCGAGAGGGTAGGCTCGACCTCCTCACGCTCTGCACCCGATAGTCGACCAAGGACTGAGTCCTCGCGGGGCGCCGGTAGACCTCAGATCCGAGCGCGGCGGCGCAGGCGGCGCCGTCCACGGAGCCGCTCCGGACCCGGAAACTGGACCGGGCGGGACCGGACCGGGAAATTGGAGTGGAACGGACCCGATCGGATCGGACCGGAGCGGACGGGAAAGGACCGGACCGGACCGAAAAATTGGAGTGGACCGGATCGGATCGGACCGGACCGGACCGGGAAATTGGAGTGGACCGGACCGGACCGGACCGGACCGGACCGGACCGGACCGGCGGGGCTCAAACGGACCCGGCGTCGGGCCGCGCTCGCCAGAGGGTAGACCCGGGCAGGAGGGCTGAGCGTCCTGCTGCTTTCGACGCGGCGCCCCCGGCACGTTCTCGAGGTTTAAGGGCGTGCGATATGGTGGTCGCCCCGTCCCTCTTGTCCCGACCCTAGGGTTCCGCGCCGACGTGCTGTTTTTCCTCTCCGCTGCTGAGGAGCCGCGACAGAACCCGAGGGAGGGAGGGAGGGAGGGAACGGCGGGAGGGAGGGAGGGAACGGCGGGAGGGAACGGCGGGAGGGAACGGCGGGAGGGAGGGAACGGCGGGAACACGGAGCCGGGAGAGGTTGAGGTCGGACGGTCGGAAATCCCAAAAAACACGGCCCCGAGCCCGTCCTGTTCTTCGAGAAGCGGCTGGCTGACGGAGGCTGGGAACGGCGGGGCGGTTTGTCCTACGCAGAGACAGGAGCTGGACGCGACCGAGCCTCTCGCGGGTGGCTGCGGGACAGCGTACTACGCGAGTCTACGAGTGCTACCCTCGCGATCCGTGCACACGCTCGACGAGTCCGTGTCTGGAGGTTGGGGGCTCGCGCGTGTGGGGTGCGGGTTTCGTGGCGGCGGGGTTTTTTTTAGTTCGGTTTGGTGGGGTTTCTTTTCGGTGGGGGCGGCGGGGTCGTCGTGCCCCCCACCCCCACCTGCCGCTGCCTCCGCCGCCATCGTTTAATTTCACTTCGGCTTTCGGCTCAGGCTGCACGGCGAGCGCCGCGCGCACACAGAGACGCACACACACAGAGACGCGCACACACACACACACACACACACACACACACAGACATACACAGACACAGACACACACACACAGAGACACGGACACACGCAGACACACACACACACACACACACACACACACACACACACACACACAGACACACACACACAGACATACACAGACACAGACACACACACACACAGACACAGACACACACACACACACACTCCTCCCCCGCCCCCCCCCCCCCGAGCGCGGTCTCTCCCGCCCTCGCCTTGCACCACCCCCCCAGCCCCCCCCCCGCCCCCCCCCATCGCGGCCGTTTCTGCTCCGGCCGGGCCGCGGGAAGGGCCGGAGTGGGGGTCGGCAACTGCGCGCGCCGCGCATGCGCGCTCTCCCCGCTGCCTGGCAACCGGCCCCCTGCCCCCCGCCAGGCGCGGGCGGCGGTTGGCGGGGCGCCCAACGGTCAGTCGCTCGCTGTCAAGTCAGTCGGGCGGGCGGTCGCGGGGAGGCCGGCGCTGGAGCGTCCTGGCGATCGGCCGAGGAAACCCGCGCGCGGGTCGGCAGGGAGGCAAGCGGGCCGGGACGGGGAGACGGGGACGGGGACGGGGACGCGCTGTCTCTATGGATTCGGAGAAGAGAAGCCCCGGCTCCCCGGGGGGAGGCAAAACCGCCGGCGAAAGGCGGCGGCGGCGGGGGCCCGGGCCGGGGGGGGACACCCGCGGCGAGCGGCGCTTCGGGTCGGTGTCTTTTTCAGCCCGCGGCCGGGGCGGGCAGCGGGGCGAGGGAGCGAGCGAGCGAGCGAGCGAGAGCCACCGAGGAAGAAGCGCGGGAGGCGGCAGCACGGGCAGGTGAGGGGGTTAGGGCTCCGACAGCGGGGCTGAGAAACCGCAGGCCGCCGTGACGCCCGCGTGGCCCCCCCCCCCCCCCCCCCCCCCCCCCCACCTCGCCCCGGGCACGGAGCCGGCAGGGACAGCCCGGCTTTCCCGGGGGAAGCGAACTCGCTGGCGAAAGGCCGGGGCGGGGGGTTAGGGGAGCGGAGGACTCGGGGCGGGGGGGGGGGGGGCGGCCGGGCTCGCTGCGACGGGTTGGGGAGGGCGGGCGGCTGTTGGGGCCAGGGAAGGCCGCCGCCTGTGCTCGGCGCGTAGCCCACCGGCAACGGGGAGGGGGGGGGGGGGGGTAGAAGTCGGTGAAAGGAAACGAAAGCGTAAATTCAAAAAAAAAAAAAAAAAAAAACAAAAAACAAAAAAAAAAACCAAACAAAACAAAAAACCCCGGAGAAAAGGTATACGTACGTCAAAACAACAAACCACCGAACCAAGAAGGGTCGGTGAAAGAAAACGAACACGTAAATTAAAACAAAATTAATTTTAAAAATAAAAAATAAATAAATAAATGGAAATAAAAAGGGACAGATAAGTAAGTAACTAAATAAGTCAAGTAAAAAAAAAAAAAAAAAAATCCTAACATCCTAAAAAATCCTAAAAAAAATAAATCCTAAATAAATAAATCAATGAATAAATAAATATAGAAAAGCTACCCGAAAGGCGGGAGAATAAAAAGGAAATGGGGCGCGGGCGGGGTGTGCGTGCCTTTTTTTTCCACGGATCTCTCCGCGGGTCGGGGCGGGGCGGGGGGGGGGGCGCGAGGTGGCGGGAGGGGCCGATGTGGGGAGGGGCCGGGGACACACGCCGAACGACCCGTTAACGCGTTCATCACGCGCTAGTCACGCATTCACGCGGTCCTTCATTTTTCAGGGGCTCGACGGTAATGGCTCAATCAGAGGCGGAAACGGCCGATAAATTTCGATAAATTGGAATGAATTAAAAAAAAAAAAAAAACAAAACAAAACACCACACACGGGGAAATTGGAATACATGACTAAATACATCAAGACCTAACGTTTCTCCGCCTTCCCCCCCCCCCGCCCCGGCCGCAGACACACCCTACCCACCCCCCTCCCCCCCAATAACTCCCCGCCAGCCCCCCCCCCCCCCCCAATAACCCCCGCCAAACACACACCCTCCCCCACGCACCGCCCCCCCCCACACCCCCCCCCCCCCATAGCCCCCCCAAACACACA
>NW_028116383.1:80000-82500 GCF_964273445.1 Streptopelia decaocto | reverse complement strand
TCAGATCCGAGCGCGGCGGCGCAGGCGGCGCCGTCCACGGAGCCGCTCCGGACCCGGAAACTGGACCGGGCGGGAAAGGACCGGGAAATTGGAGTGAACCGGACCGGATCGGATCGGACCGGAGCGGACGGGAAAGGACCGGACCGGACCGAAAAATTGGAGTGGACCGGATCGGATCGGATCGGACCGGAGCGGACGGGAAAGGACCGGACCGGACCGGACCGGGAAATTGGAGTGGACCGGATCGGACCGGACCGGACGGGAAAGGACCGGAGCGGACCGAAAAATTGGAGTGGACCGGAGCGGACGGGAAAGGACCGGACCGGACCGGGAAATTGGAGTGGACCGGACCGGACCGGACCGGGAAATTGGAGTGGACCGGACCGGACCGGACCGGGAAATTGGAGTGGACCGGATCGGATCTGACCGGACCGAAAAACTGGAGTGGACCGGATCGGATCGGATCGGACCGGAGCGGACGGGAAAGGACCGGACCGGACCGGGAAATTGGAGTGGACCGGATCGGACCGGCGGGGCTCGGACGGACCCGGCGTCCGGCCGCGCTCGCGAGAGGGTAGGCTCGACCTCCTCACGCTCTGCACCCGATAGTCGACCAAGGACTGAGTCCTCGCGGGGCGCCGGTAGACCTCAGATCCGAGCGCGGCGGCGCAGGCGGCGCCGTCCACGGAGCCGCTCCGGACCCGGAAACTGGACCGGGCGGGACCGGACCGGGAAATTGGAGTGGAACGGACCCGATCGGATCGGACCGGAGCGGACGGGAAAGGACCGGACCGGACCGAAAAATTGGAGTGGACCGGATCGGATCGGACCGGACCGGACCGGGAAATTGGAGTGGACCGGACCGGACCGGACCGGACCGGACCGGACCGGACCGGCGGGGCTCAAACGGACCCGGCGTCGGGCCGCGCTCGCCAGAGGGTAGACCCGGGCAGGAGGGCTGAGCGTCCTGCTGCTTTCGACGCGGCGCCCCCGGCACGTTCTCGAGGTTTAAGGGCGTGCGATATGGTGGTCGCCCCGTCCCTCTTGTCCCGACCCTAGGGTTCCGCGCCGACGTGCTGTTTTTCCTCTCCGCTGCTGAGGAGCCGCGACAGAACCCGAGGGAGGGAGGGAGGGAGGGAACGGCGGGAGGGAGGGAGGGAACGGCGGGAGGGAACGGCGGGAGGGAACGGCGGGAGGGAGGGAACGGCGGGAACACGGAGCCGGGAGAGGTTGAGGTCGGACGGTCGGAAATCCCAAAAAACACGGCCCCGAGCCCGTCCTGTTCTTCGAGAAGCGGCTGGCTGACGGAGGCTGGGAACGGCGGGGCGGTTTGTCCTACGCAGAGACAGGAGCTGGACGCGACCGAGCCTCTCGCGGGTGGCTGCGGGACAGCGTACTACGCGAGTCTACGAGTGCTACCCTCGCGATCCGTGCACACGCTCGACGAGTCCGTGTCTGGAGGTTGGGGGCTCGCGCGTGTGGGGTGCGGGTTTCGTGGCGGCGGGGTTTTTTTTAGTTCGGTTTGGTGGGGTTTCTTTTCGGTGGGGGCGGCGGGGTCGTCGTGCCCCCCACCCCCACCTGCCGCTGCCTCCGCCGCCATCGTTTAATTTCACTTCGGCTTTCGGCTCAGGCTGCACGGCGAGCGCCGCGCGCACACAGAGACGCACACACACAGAGACGCGCACACACACACACACACACACACACACACACAGACATACACAGACACAGACACACACACACAGAGACACGGACACACGCAGACACACACACACACACACACACACACACACACACACACACACACAGACACACACACACAGACATACACAGACACAGACACACACACACACAGACACAGACACACACACACACACACTCCTCCCCCGCCCCCCCCCCCCCGAGCGCGGTCTCTCCCGCCCTCGCCTTGCACCACCCCCCCAGCCCCCCCCCCGCCCCCCCCCATCGCGGCCGTTTCTGCTCCGGCCGGGCCGCGGGAAGGGCCGGAGTGGGGGTCGGCAACTGCGCGCGCCGCGCATGCGCGCTCTCCCCGCTGCCTGGCAACCGGCCCCCTGCCCCCCGCCAGGCGCGGGCGGCGGTTGGCGGGGCGCCCAACGGTCAGTCGCTCGCTGTCAAGTCAGTCGGGCGGGCGGTCGCGGGGAGGCCGGCGCTGGAGCGTCCTGGCGATCGGCCGAGGAAACCCGCGCGCGGGTCGGCAGGGAGGCAAGCGGGCCGGGACGGGGAGACGGGGACGGGGACGGGGACGCGCTGTCTCTATGGATTCGGAGAAGAGAAGCCCCGGCTCCCCGGGGGGAGGCAAAACCGCCGGCGAAAGGCGGCGGCGGCGGGGGCCCGGGCCGGGGGGGGACACCCGCGGCGAGCGGCGCTTCGGGTCGGTGTCTTTTTCAGCCCGCGGCCGGGGCGGGCAGCGGGGCGAGGGAGCGAGCGAGCGAGCGAGCGAGAGCCACCGAGGAAGAAGCGCGGGAGGCGGCAGCACGGG
>NW_028116383.1:62500-67500 GCF_964273445.1 Streptopelia decaocto | reverse complement strand
GAGGGCCTTTTTTTTCTCGGACACGAACTAGGCGACCTTCATCGCCGCGGGAGCATCGGACGTGCTAGAGGAGACGGCGACCCGCCGAGGCGGGCGCGACCTCGGGACCGAAGCCCCTTCGCCGGGGCGCGGCTCGCTCGGCAGCGGGCGGCAGTGCGGCACGGAAAGCCGAGCTGACAGCTGCTGCGGCGGCGTCCGGCAGGGAGCGGGACACGGCCCTCCCCGCCACCACGCGCCTCTCTCGCGCGCTCGCTTTTCTCGGGGTGGGGGCCGACCCGCGCGGGTGCGACCGCTCTCCACCGCCTCGGCTCTGCCGCCCCGCCGCCCGGCGCTGCTCGCGGCCGGCACCCACGGGCACACGGACCGAGGCCGGCACCGGCGCCTCGCGTGGTTTAGGACACCTGGGAGCTCGCGGGGCCACGCGGCCGTCACACAGCGCGGTTCGGTAAGGAAGCCCGGAGCAGCCCCGCGCTGCCTCGGGGCCGGGCGGGCGACACCTCGCACGCGACGGGAACGCGAACTGGAAAGGAGACCGCCCGGCCTGAACACCGGACACCGCCGCAACCTCGGCCCCTGACGGGGAAAGGCACGGAGGCGCCGGCCCGCCGGGGGCCCTCTCCGACGCGACCCGAACAGCCCCATCGATCAGGAAAACGAAAAATAACAAAAGCGGCGGGCCGAGAGAGAGAGAGACAGGCGCGGAGCCCGGACGGCCGGCTGCTCTCTCTGCCATGCGACCCGCCCGAGTGCCTCATCGATCAGGAAAAGAAGCCCGCCAAGGGCCGACGGAGAGAGCGGGACACCGAGCGGAGGCCGGCCGGCCGAGGCTCCTGGGACAGCGACGGGCACGCGCCCGCGCGCGCGCCCAGCCCTGAGAGTTTCGAGCGGAGCCGGACGGCGTCCGCGAAAGCCCCGCCGCCGCCGCCGCGCTGAGCCGGGGATGCTGCGGCTGGCTCTCGAGCGCTCCTCTGGAAGCGGCTGCCCCCTCTCTCCTATCATACGGACCTACAAGACCGCGCCCCCTCGCGTCCTCAGGACTCGCTCGGTCCCTTCACCGGGGTGGCGCGCTCGAGCAAGCCGAGTTTTACCTCGACGTAACGGGAGGTAGCGACAAAACAGCGACGCCTCAGGAGGCTCCGGGAGGGGGGGGGGGGGGCGCACAGGCGAGCCCGTCTACCAAACCGCAACCGAAAGTCCAGGACTAAGTCCTCGCGGGGCGCCGGTAGACCTCAGATCCGAGCGCGGCGGCGCAGGCGGCGCCGTCCACGGAGCCGCTCCGGACCCGGAAACTGGACCGGGCGGGAAAGGACCGGGAAATTGGAGTGAACCGGACCGGATCGGATCGGACCGGAGCGGACGGGAAAGGACCGGACCGGACCGAAAAATTGGAGTGGACCGAATCGGATCGGATCGGACCGGAGCGGACGGGAAAGGACCGGACCGGACCGGGAAATTGGAGTGGACCGGATCGGACCGGACCGGACGGGAAAGGACCGGAGCGGACCGAAAAATTGGAGTGGACCGGAGCGGACGGGAAAGGACCGGACCGGACCGGGAAATTGGAGTGGACCGGACCGGACCGGACCGGGAAATTGGAGTGGACCGGATCGGATCTGACCGGACCGAAAAACTGGAGTGGACCGGATCGGATCGGATCGGACCGGAGCGGACGGGAAAGGACCGGACCGGACCGGGAAATTGGAGTGGACCGGATCGGACCGGCGGGGCTCGGACGGACCCGGCGTCCGGCCGCGCTCGCGAGAGGGTAGGCTCGACCTCCTCACGCTCTGCACCCGATAGTCGACCAAGGACTGAGTCCTCGCGGGGCGCCGGTAGACCTCAGATCCGAGCGCGGCGGCGCAGGCGGCGCCGTCCACGGAGCCGCTCCGGACCCGGAAACTGGACCGGGCGGGACCGGACCGGGAAATTGGAGTGGAACGGACCCGATCGGATCGGACCGGAGCGGACGGGAAAGGACCGGACCGGACCGAAAAATTGGAGTGGACCGGATCGGATCGGATCGGACCGGACCGGACCGGGAAACCGGACCGGACCGGACCGGACCGGACCGGACCGGACCGGCGGGGCTCAAACGGACCCGGCGTCGGGCCGCGCTCGCCAGAGGGTAGACCCGGGCAGGAGGGCTGAGCGTCCTGCTGCTTTCGACGCGGCGCCCCCGGCACGTTCTCGAGGTTTAAGGGCGTGCGATATGGTGGTCGCCCCGTCCCTCTTGTCCCGACCCTAGGGTTCCGCGCCGACGTGCTGTTTTTCCTCTCCGCTGCTGAGGAGCCGCGACAGAACCCGAGGGAGGGAGGGAGGGAGGGAACGGCGGGAGGGAGGGAACGGCGGGAGGGAACGGCGGGAGGGAACGGCGGGAGGGAGGGAACGGCGGGAACACGGAGCCGGGAGAGGTTGAGGTCGGACGGTCGGAAATCCCAAAAAACACGGCCCCGAGCCCGTCCTGTTCTTCGAGAAGCGGCTGGCTGACGGAGGCTGGGAACGGCGGGGCGGTTTGTCCTACGCAGAGACAGGAGCTGGACGCGACCGAGCCTCTCGCGGGTGGCTGCGGGACAGCGTACTACGCGAGTCTACGAGTGCTACCCTCGCGATCCGTGCACACGCTCGACGAGTCCGTGTCTGGAGGTTGGGGGCTCGCGCGTGTGGGGTGCGGGTTTCGTGGCGGCGGGTTTTTTTTTAGTTCGGTTTGGTGGGGTTTCTTTTCGGTGGGGGCGGCGGGGTCGTCGTGCCCCCCACCCCCACCTGCCGCTGCCTCCGCCGCCATCGTTTAATTTCACTTCGGCTTTCGGCTCAGGCTGCACGGCGAGCGCCGCGCGCACACAGAGACGCACACACACAGAGACGCGCACACACACACACACACACACACACACACACACACACAGACACACACAGACACAGACACACACACACAGAGACACGGACACACGCAGACACACACACACACACACACACACACACACACACACACAGACATACACAGACACAGACACACACACACACAGACACAGACACACACACACACACACTCCTCCCCCGCCCCCCCCCCCCCGAGCGCGGTCTCTCCCGCCCTCGCCTTGCACCACCCCCCCAGCCCCCCCCCCGCCCCCCCCCATCGCGGCCGTTTCTGCTCCGGCCGGGCCGCGGGAAGGGCCGGAGTGGGGGTCGGCAACTGCGCGCGCCGCGCATGCGCGCTCTCCCCGCTGCCTGGCAACCGGCCCCCTGCCCCCCGCCAGGCGCGGGCGGCGGTTGGCGGGGCGCCCAACGGTCAGTCGCTCGCTGTCAAGTCAGTCGGGCGGGCGGTCGCGGGGAGGCCGGCGCTGGAGCGTCCTGGCGATCGGCCGAGGAAACCCGCGCGCGGGTCGGCAGGGAGGCAAGCGGGCCGGGACGGGGAGACGGGGACGGGGACGGGGACGCGCTGTCTCTATGGATTCGGAGAAGAGAAGCCCCGGCTCCCCGGGGGGAGGCAAAACCGCCGGCGAAAGGCGGCGGCGGCGGGGGCCCGGGCCGGGGGGGGACACCCGCGGCGAGCGGCGCTTCGGGTCGGTGTCTTTTTCAGCCCGCGGCCGGGGCGGGCAGCGGGGCGAGGGAGCGAGCGAGCGAGCGAGCGAGAGCCACCGAGGAAGAAGCGCGGGAGGCGGCAGCACGGGCAGGTGAGGGGGTTAGGGCTCCGACAGCGGGGCTGAGAAACCGCAGGCCGCCGTGACGCCCGCGTGGCCCCCCCCCCCCCCCCCCCCCCCCCACCTCGCCCCGGGCACGGAGCCGGCAGGGACAGCCCGGCTTTCCCGGGGGAAGCGAACTCGCTGGCGAAAGGCCGGGGCGGGGGGTTAGGGGAGCGGAGGACTCGGGGCGGGGGGGGGGGGGGCGGCCGGGCTCGCTGCGACGGGTTGGGGAGGGCGGGCGGCTGTTGGGGCCAGGGAAGGCCGCCGCCTGTGCTCGGCGCGTAGCCCACCGGCAACGGGGAGGGGGGGGGGGGGGGTAGAAGTCGGTGAAAGGAAACGAAAGCGTAAATTCAAAAAAAAAAAAAACAAAAAACAAAAAAACAAAAAAAAAAAAACAAACCAAACAAAACAAAACAAAAAACCCCGGAGAAAAGGTATACGTACGTCAAAACAACAAACCACCGAACCAAGAAGGGTCGGTGAAAGAAAACGAACACGTAAATTAAAACAAAATTAATTTTAAAAATAAAAAATAAATAAATAAATGGAAATAAAAAGGGACAGATAAGTAAGTAACTAAATAAGTCAAGTAAAAAAAAAAAAAAAAAAATCCTAACATCCTAAAAAATCCTAAAAAAAATAAATCCTAAATAAATAAATCAATGAATAAATAAATATAGAAAAGCTACCCGAAAGGCGGGAGAATAAAAAGGAAATGGGGCGCGGGCGGGGTGTGCGTGCCTTTTTTTTCCACGGATCTCTCCGCGGGTCGGGGCGGGGCGGGGGGGGGGGCGCGAGGTGGCGGGAGGGGCCGATGTGGGGAGGGGCCGGGGACACACGCCGAACGACCCGTTAACGCGTTCATCACGCGCTAGTCACGCATTCACGCGGTCCTTCATTTTTCAGGGGCTCGACGGTAATGGCTCAATCAGAGGCGGAAACGGCCGATAAATTTCGATAAATTGGAATGAATTAAAAAAAAAAAAAAAAACAAAACAAAACACCACACACGGGGAAATTGGAATACATGACTAAATACATCAAGACCTAACGTTTCTCCGCCTTCCCCCCCCCCCGCCCCGGCCGCAGACACACCCTACCCACCCCCCTCCCCCCCAATAACTCCCCGCCAGCCCCCCCCCCCCCCCCAATAACCCCCGCCAAACACACACCCTCCCCCACGCACCGCCCCCCCCCACACCCCCCCCCCCCCATAGCCCCCCCAAACACACACGGCTCCCCCCCCCGCGGACACACACACACACCCCCATATACACACGCATACATCTATCTTCGCATGCGCGCCCCTTCCCCCCCTCC
>NW_028116383.1:47500-50000 GCF_964273445.1 Streptopelia decaocto | reverse complement strand
GAGTGAACCGGACCGGATCGGATCGGACCGGAGCGGACGGGAAAGGACCGGACCGGACCGAAAAATTGGAGTGGACCGAATCGGATCGGATCGGACCGGAGCGGACGGGAAAGGACCGGACCGGACCGGGAAATTGGAGTGGACCGGATCGGACCGGACCGGACGGGAAAGGACCGGAGCGGACCGAAAAATTGGAGTGGACCGGAGCGGACGGGAAAGGACCGGACCGGACCGGGAAATTGGAGTGGACCGGACCGGACCGGACCGGGAAATTGGAGTGGACCGGATCGGATCTGACCGGACCGAAAAACTGGAGTGGACCGGATCGGATCGGATCGGACCGGAGCGGACGGGAAAGGACCGGACCGGACCGGGAAATTGGAGTGGACCGGATCGGACCGGCGGGGCTCGGACGGACCCGGCGTCCGGCCGCGCTCGCGAGAGGGTAGGCTCGACCTCCTCACGCTCTGCACCCGATAGTCGACCAAGGACTGAGTCCTCGCGGGGCGCCGGTAGACCTCAGATCCGAGCGCGGCGGCGCAGGCGGCGCCGTCCACGGAGCCGCTCCGGACCCGGAAACTGGACCGGGCGGGACCGGACCGGGAAATTGGAGTGGGACGGACCCGATCGGATCGGACCGGAGCGGACGGGAAAGGACCGGACCGGACCGAAAAATTGGAGTGGACCGGATCGGATCGGATCGGACCGGACCGGACCGGGAAATTGGAGTGGACCGGACCGGACCGGACCGGACCGGACCGGACCGGACCGGCGGGGCTCAAACGGACCCGGCGTCGGGCCGCGCTCGCCAGAGGGTAGACCCGGGCAGGAGGGCTGAGCGTCCTGCTGCTTTCGACGCGGCGCCCCCGGCACGTTCTCGAGGTTTAAGGGCGTGCGATATGGTGGTCGCCCCGTCCCTCTTGTCCCGACCCTAGGGTTCCGCGCCGACGTGCTGTTTTTCCTCTCCGCTGCTGAGGAGCCGCGACAGAACCCGAGGGAGGGAGGGAGGGAGGGAACGGCGGGAGGGAGGGAACGGCGGGAGGGAACGGCGGGAGGGAACGGCGGGAGGGAGGGAACGGCGGGAACACGGAGCCGGGAGAGGTTGAGGTCGGACGGTCGGAAATCCCAAAAAACACGGCCCCGAGCCCGTCCTGTTCTTCGAGAAGCGGCTGGCTGACGGAGGCTGGGAACGGCGGGGCGGTTTGTCCTACGCAGAGACAGGAGCTGGACGCGACCGAGCCTCTCGCGGGTGGCTGCGGGACAGCGTACTACGCGAGTCTACGAGTGCTACCCTCGCGATCCGTGCACACGCTCGACGAGTCCGTGTCTGGAGGTTGGGGGCTCGCGCGTGTGGGGTGCGGGTTTCGTGGCGGCGGGTTTTTTTTTAGTTCGGTTTGGTGGGGTTTCTTTTCGGTGGGGGCGGCGGGGTCGTCGTGCCCCCCACCCCCACCTGCCGCTGCCTCCGCCGCCATCGTTTAATTTCACTTCGGCTTTCGGCTCAGGCTGCACGGCGAGCGCCGCGCGCACACAGAGACGCACACACACAGAGACGCGCACACACACACACACACACACACACACACACACACAGACACACACAGACACAGACACACACACACAGAGACACGGACACACGCAGACACACACACACACACACACACACACGACACACACACACAGACATACACAGACACAGACACACACACACACAGACACAGACACACACACACACACACTCCTCCCCCGCCCCCCCCCCCCCGAGCGCGGTCTCTCCCGCCCTCGCCTTGCACCACCCCCCCAGCCCCCCCCCCGCCCCCCCCCATCGCGGCCGTTTCTGCTCCGGCCGGGCCGCGGGAAGGGCCGGAGTGGGGGTCGGCAACTGCGCGCGCCGCGCATGCGCGCTCTCCCCGCTGCCTGGCAACCGGCCCCCTGCCCCCCGCCAGGCGCGGGCGGCGGTTGGCGGGGCGCCCAACGGTCAGTCGCTCGCTGTCAAGTCAGTCGGGCGGGCGGTCGCGGGGAGGCCGGCGCTGGAGCGTCCTGGCGATCGGCCGAGGAAACCCGCGCGCGGGTCGGCAGGGAGGCAAGCGGGCCGGGACGGGGAGACGGGGACGGGGACGGGGACGCGCTGTCTCTATGGATTCGGAGAAGAGAAGCCCCGGCTCCCCGGGGGGAGGCAAAACCGCCGGCGAAAGGCGGCGGCGGCGGGGGCCCGGGCCGGGGGGGGACACCCGCGGCGAGCGGCGCTTCGGGTCGGTGTCTTTTTCAGCCCGCGGCCGGGGCGGGCAGCGGGGCGAGGGAGCGAGCGAGCGAGCGAGCGAGAGCCACCGAGGAAGAAGCGCGGGAGGCGGCAGCACGGGCAGGTGAGGGGGTTAGGGCTCCGACAGCGGGGCTGAGAAACCGCAGGCCGCCGTGACGCCCGCGTGGCCCCCCCCCCCCCCCCCCCCCCCCCCACCTCGCCCCGGGCACGGAGCCGGCAGGGACAGCCCGGCTTTCCCGGGGG
>NW_028116383.1:30000-35000 GCF_964273445.1 Streptopelia decaocto | reverse complement strand
CTCGGCAGCGGGCGGCAGTGCGGCACGGAAAGCCGAGCTGACAGCTGCTGCGGCGGCGTCCGGCAGGGAGCGGGACACGGCCCTCCCCGCCACCACGCGCCTCTCTCGCGCGCTCGCTTTTCTCGGGGTGGGGGCCGACCCGCGCGGGTGCGACCGCTCTCCACCGCCTCGGCTCTGCCGCCCCGCCGCCCGGCGCTGCTCGCGGCCGGCACCCACGGGCACACGGACCGAGGCCGGCACCGGCGCCTCGCGTGGTTTAGGACACCTGGGAGCTCGCGGGGCCACGCGGCCGTCACACAGCGCGGTTCGGTAAGGAAGCCCGGAGCAGCCCCGCGCTGCCTCGGGGCCGGGCGGGCGACACCTCGCACGCGACGGGAACGCGAACTGGAAAGGAGACCGCCCGGCCTGAACACCGGACACCGCCGCAACCTCGGCCCCTGACGGGGAAAGGCACGGAGGCGCCGGCCCGCCGGGGGCCCTCTCCGACGCGACCCGAACAGCCCCATCGATCAGGAAAACGAAAAATAACAAAAGCGGCGGGCCGAGAGAGAGAGAGACAGGCGCGGAGCCCGGACGGCCGGCTGCTCTCTCTGCAATGCGACCCGCCCGAGTGCCTCATCGATCAGGAAAAGAAGCCCGCCAAGGGCCGACGGAGAGAGCGGGACACCGAGCGGAGGCCGGCCGGCCGAGGCTCCTGGGACAGCGACGGGCACGCGCCCGCGCGCGCGCCCAGCCCTGAGAGTTTCGAGCGGAGCCGGACGGCGTCCGCGAAAGCCCCGCCGCCGCCGCCGCGCTGAGCCGGGGATGCTGCGGCTGGCTCTCGAGCGCTCCTCTGGAAGCGGCTGCCCCCTCTCTCCTATCATACGGACCTACAAGACCGCGCCCCCTCGCGTCCTCAGGACTCGCTCGGTCCCTTCACCGGGGTGGCGCGCTCGAGCAAGCCGAGTTTTACCTCGACGTAACGGGAGGTAGCGACAAAACAGCGACGCCTCAGGAGGCTCCGGGAGGGGGGGGGGGGGCGCACAGGCGAGCCCGTCTACCAAACCGCAACCGAAAGTCCAGGACTAAGTCCTCGCGGGGCGCCGGTAGACCTCAGATCCGAGCGCGGCGGCGCAGGCGGCGCCGTCCACGGAGCCGCTCCGGACCCGGAAACTGGACCGGGCGGGAAAGGACCGGGAAATTGGAGTGAACCGGACCGGATCGGATCGGACCGGAGCGGACGGGAAAGGACCGGACCGGACCGAAAAATTGGAGTGGACCGAATCGGATCGGATCGGACCGGAGCGGACGGGAAAGGACCGGACCGGACCGGGAAATTGGAGTGGACCGGATCGGACCGGACCGGACGGGAAAGGACCGGAGCGGACCGAAAAATTGGAGTGGACCGGAGCGGACGGGAAAGGACCGGACCGGACCGGGAAATTGGAGTGGACCGGACCGGACCGGACCGGGAAATTGGAGTGGACCGGATCGGATCTGACCGGACCGAAAAACTGGAGTGGACCGGATCGGATCGGATCGGACCGGAGCGGACGGGAAAGGACCGGACCGGACCGGGAAATTGGAGTGGACCGGATCGGACCGGCGGGGCTCGGACGGACCCGGCGTCCGGCCGCGCTCGCGAGAGGGTAGGCTCGACCTCCTCACGCTCTGCACCCGATAGTCGACCAAGGACTGAGTCCTCGCGGGGCGCCGGTAGACCTCAGATCCGAGCGCGGCGGCGCAGGCGGCGCCGTCCACGGAGCCGCTCCGGACCCGGAAACTGGACCGGGCGGGACCGGACCGGGAAATTGGAGTGGAACGGACCCGATCGGATCGGACCGGAGCGGACGGGAAAGGACCGGACCGGACCGAAAAATTGGAGTGGACCGGATCGGATCGGATCGGACCGGACCGGACCGGGAAATTGGAGTGGACCGGACCGGACCGGACCGGACCGGACCGGACCGGACCGGACGGCGGCTCAAACGGACCCGGCGTCGGGCCGCGCTCGCCAGAGGGTAGACCCGGGCAGGAGGGCTGAGCGTCCTGCTGCTTTCGACGCGGCGCCCCCGGCACGTTCTCGAGGTTTAAGGGCGTGCGATATGGTGGTCGCCCCGTCCCTCTTGTCCCGACCCTAGGGTTCCGCGCCGACGTGCTGTTTTTCCTCTCCGCTGCTGAGGAGCCGCGACAGAACCCGAGGGAGGGAGGGAGGGAGGGAACGGCGGGAGGGAGGGAACGGCGGGAGGGAACGGCGGGAGGGAACGGCGGGAGGGAGGGAACGGCGGGAACACGGAGCCGGGAGAGGTTGAGGTCGGACGGTCGGAAATCCCAAAAAACACGGCCCCGAGCCCGTCCTGTTCTTCGAGAAGCGGCTGGCTGACGGAGGCTGGGAACGGCGGGGCGGTTTGTCCTACGCAGAGACAGGAGCTGGACGCGACCGAGCCTCTCGCGGGTGGCTGCGGGACAGCGTACTACGCGAGTCTACGAGTGCTACCCTCGCGATCCGTGCACACGCTCGACGAGTCCGTGTCTGGAGGTTGGGGGCTCGCGCGTGTGGGGTGCGGGTTTCGTGGCGGCGGGTTTTTTTTTAGTTCGGTTTGGTGGGGTTTCTTTTCGGTGGGGGCGGCGGGGTCGTCGTGCCCCCCACCCCCACCTGCCGCTGCCTCCGCCGCCATCGTTTAATTTCACTTCGGCTTTCGGCTCAGGCTGCACGGCGAGCGCCGCGCGCACACAGAGACGCACACACACAGAGACGCGCACACACACACACACACACACACACACACACACACACAGACACACACAGACACAGACACACACACACAGAGACACGGACACACGCAGACACACACACACACACACACACACACACACACACACACAGACATACACAGACACAGACACACACACACACAGACACAGACACACACACACACACACTCCTCCCCCGCCCCCCCCCCCCCGAGCGCGGTCTCTCCCGCCCTCGCCTTGCACCACCCCCCCAGCCCCCCCCCCGCCCCCCCCCATCGCGGCCGTTTCTGCTCCGGCCGGGCCGCGGGAAGGGCCGGAGTGGGGGTCGGCAACTGCGCGCGCCGCGCATGCGCGCTCTCCCCGCTGCCTGGCAACCGGCCCCCTGCCCCCCGCCAGGCGCGGGCGGCGGTTGGCGGGGCGCCCAACGGTCAGTCGCTCGCTGTCAAGTCAGTCGGGCGGGCGGTCGCGGGGAGGCCGGCGCTGGAGCGTCCTGGCGATCGGCCGAGGAAACCCGCGCGCGGGTCGGCAGGGAGGCAAGCGGGCCGGGACGGGGAGACGGGGACGGGGACGGGGACGCGCTGTCTCTATGGATTCGGAGAAGAGAAGCCCCGGCTCCCCGGGGGGAGGCAAAACCGCCGGCGAAAGGCGGCGGCGGCGGGGGCCCGGGCCGGGGGGGGACACCCGCGGCGAGCGGCGCTTCGGGTCGGTGTCTTTTTCAGCCCGCGGCCGGGGCGGGCAGCGGGGCGAGGGAGCGAGCGAGCGAGCGAGCGAGAGCCACCGAGGAAGAAGCGCGGGAGGCGGCAGCACGGGCAGGTGAGGGGGTTAGGGCTCCGACAGCGGGGCTGAGAAACCGCAGGCCGCCGTGACGCCCGCGTGGCCCCCCCCCCCCCCCCCCCCCCCCCACCTCGCCCCGGGCACGGAGCCGGCAGGGACAGCCCGGCTTTCCCGGGGGAAGCGAACTCGCTGGCGAAAGGCCGGGGCGGGGGGTTAGGGGAGCGGAGGACTCGGGGCGGGGGGGGGGGGGGCGGCCGGGCTCGCTGCGACGGGTTGGGGAGGGCGGGCGGCTGTTGGGGCCAGGGAAGGCCGCCGCCTGTGCTCGGCGCGTAGCCCACCGGCAACGGGGAGGGGGGGGGGGGGGGTAGAAGTCGGTGAAAGGAAACGAAAGCGTAAATTCAAAAAAAAAAAAAACAAAAAACAAAAAAACAAAAAAAAAAAAACAAACCAAACAAAACAAAACAAAAAACCCCGGAGAAAAGGTATACGTACGTCAAAACAACAAACCACCGAACCAAGAAGGGTCGGTGAAAGAAAACGAACACGTAAATTAAAACAAAATTAATTTTAAAAATAAAAAATAAATAAATAAATGGAAATAAAAAGGGACAGATAAGTAAGTAACTAAATAAGTCAAGTAAAAAAAAAAAAAAAAAAATCCTAACATCCTAAAAAATCCTAAAAAAAATAAATCCTAAATAAATAAATCAATGAATAAATAAATATAGAAAAGCTACCCGAAAGGCGGGAGAATAAAAAGGAAATGGGGCGCGGGCGGGGTGTGCGTGCCTTTTTTTTCCACGGATCTCTCCGCGGGTCGGGGCGGGGCGGGGGGGGGGGCGCGAGGTGGCGGGAGGGGCCGATGTGGGGAGGGGCCGGGGACACACGCCGAACGACCCGTTAACGCGTTCATCACGCGCTAGTCACGCATTCACGCGGTCCTTCATTTTTCAGGGGCTCGACGGTAATGGCTCAATCAGAGGCGGAAACGGCCGATAAATTTCGATAAATTGGAATGAATTAAAAAAAAAAAAAAAAACAAAACAAAACACCACACACGGGGAAATTGGAATACATGACTAAATACATCAAGACCTAACGTTTCTCCGCCTTCCCCCCCCCCCGCCCCGGCCGCAGACACACCCTACCCACCCCCCTCCCCCCCAATAACTCCCCGCCAGCCCCCCCCCCCCCCCCAATAACCCCCGCCAAACACACACCCTCCCCCACGCACCGCCCCCCCCCACACCCCCCCCCCCCCATAGCCCCCCCAAACACACACGGCTCCCCCCCCCGCGGACACACACACACACCCCCATATACACACGCATACATCTATCTTCGCATGCGCGCCCCTTCCCCCCCTCCCCGCACCCGTTCCCCCACTGCCGTGGTCCGGGCTGCGCCGCTTCCCGGCAACTGCCGCCACCCCACCTCAGCCTCGCCGCGCTCGCGCTCCGACGGCTGGCTCCGCGCCGACGGGGAGGACAGGT
>NW_028116383.1:22500-25000 GCF_964273445.1 Streptopelia decaocto | reverse complement strand
GCGCCACGACGGGCGTCGCCGCCCGCCGGCGCCGCCGCCGCCGCGGTTCCCCTCCCGCACGCGCGCAAGCGCGCGCGGGAAAGAGAAAGGCCCCAGCCCGGAGACGGCCCGACACGCGCGTGGCGGACACGCGCGCCCGGAGACGGCCCACCGCCGCGGGGAGAGAGAGACACGAACGCGCGCCGCTGCGTCGCGGAGGTGGGGGACGGACGCCGCGGGGACCGTTCCCCGTCCCCGGCGGCCGCACGCGCGCGCGGCAGCACGGCACGGTACCGCCGCGGTACCCACCCGCAGACAGCCGCCCGCGCGGGACAACCGGGGCGGGGGAGGCCCGCGCCGCCCCCACCGACACGCGCTTCGCCTCTCTCCCCACCGCCGGCCGCGGCGCAGGGTCCCCGCGACGGAAAAACCCTGGCGCGGCCGCGCGGCGGGACGAGCTCCGCACAGCGGGCGCTCCGGGAGCGGGGAGCATCGGAGCGCTCCCCGAGTCTCGATTTAGGGGGACGAAGGCCTTCGCGCGCGCGCGCCACCGGGACACCGCGGTCCCGGGGCGCGGCACGGGGCCTGCGAGGCAACCCCAGCCGCGCCGCTGCCTGCGGCCGCGCGCCGCCAGAGGCGGACGGCGGCCCGGCCGGCGATTGATCGTCAAGCGACGCTCAGACAGGCGTAGCCCCGGGAGGAACCCGGGGCCGCAAGTGCGTTCGAAGTGTCGATGATCAATGTGTCCTGCAATTCACATTAATTCTCGCAGCTAGCTGCGTTCTTCATCGACGCACGAGCCGAGTGATCCACCGCTAAGAGTTGTCTGGCTTTCGGCGCCGCCCCGCGCGCGCGGGGGGGGTCGCCGGGACCGCTCGCCAAAAGAAGCGGACCCCTCTCTCTCAGAGGACGGCCCGCCGCCGGCCCCGCGGCGCGACGGCATCAGGGCCTCGCCTCGGCTGACCGTACCGACACACACAGGCAGAAAGGAACGTGGCGAGGAAACCAGCCAGCGGAACACCCCGAGCGGCAAGGGCGGGGAGCACGCGCTCCCGACACACAGACGCCCCTTGTCCGCTTCGGAGGCGGCCCAGGCGCCCGGGCTCGCTCCGGCCTCCGCACGGAGACCGCGGCACCGCCGGCCACGCGCCGCCTGCCGGACCTCGAATCGGCGCGCGGACGCTGCCGCTGCGGGACGAGCGGCAGCGACCGGGCAAAGCCCGCGCGGGGCGACACACGCGCCCCCCCTCGGAGAGGCCGGCCACGCCGCGCGACGTCCGCCGGCTTCCCCTCGCGTGCCTCCCCGACCCCGGACGGCGAGACGGACTCCCGCGAGCTCGACCGCCCACGCGCCGGGGGCGGACACCGCCGGAACCCCGAGCCAGCGACGCGCACCGCCCGCGGCCCACCGGACAGCGCCAGCCACCAGGCCGGAGCGGCTCGCCCCTCCCGGGACCACCGCCACCGCTTCTCGCCCGGACCCCCTTCCCGCGGGCGGCTCGCCGGCACGAAGGCGGGCGGCGCTCGGAGCAGGGGGGCGACGCGCCCGCTCAGCCGCCCGCCGTTGGCGGACGGTGACCGGGAGCGCGACGACCCCCGCCCGCGCGCCCCCGCCTCGCCCGGCGAGGCCCGGGGAAAGGGCGACGTGGACAGCGACGGTCGGGGCCCGAGCCGGGGCGGCCGCAGGCGGCAGCGGGCATCTTCCGGCAGACCGGTATCGGCGAACGGCGCCGCCGCCGCTCAGGACCGGGGCGCCGCCCTGGACGGCGGTGAGGCGACCGGAGGACGCCGAGCCGCTCGGCCGGGAGGCGAGGACGACGAGAGGGGAAGCGGAGAGCGCCGCGCGGCGCCCGCACCACCTGAGGGGGCGGTGGAGCCCCCCGCGGGCCACCGGGCGAGACCCCGCCGCGGAGTGAGGGGGGGCCTCGCCACCCCGGCGAGAGAGAGAGAGCGCGCGCGCTGGACGGCGCTTCACCCCCGCCGGGGCCGCCCGTTTCAAGGCAGGCGAGCCGGCCCGCGGCCGACCGCGCCGCGGCCTGGACTTCCGCCGAGGCCGGACCGCGGAGAGGGGGGGGCAGAGGGACCCCCTCCCCGGCACGGCTCCCCGCGTCAGGGAGGACGACGGAGCGGGCGACGGACTCCCAGGGGCCTCGCGAGAGCGACTCCCGCCCCCCTGGAAGCACCCGCCTCCTCGCGCCGCCGCCCGGAGCCCTGGCGGGTCGCACCGAGCCGCCCGAGTCTTTAAACCGCCGCCCGGCTTCGCGGCCTTCGACCCCCCGGGGCTGGCCAGAGGGAGGGCCGCAGAAGCGCGGACGCTAGGTACCTGGCCCTGGGGCGAGGGAAACGACCTGCTGGGCCCCGCGGGGGTGCCTCCTCCGCTGCCACCCTCGGAGGAGCGTCCGCCCGCGGGGGCGCGCCCGAACGCCCGCCGCCACCGCCTACGGCCTCCTGGGCCCGGGAGCCGGGGTTTCCCTCAGTAGCCCGGCACGAAACCCGGCAGGAGAGGCGTGGCTCGGGCCGC
>NW_028116383.1:15000-17500 GCF_964273445.1 Streptopelia decaocto | reverse complement strand
GGAAAGGACCGGACCGGACCGGGAAATTGGAGTGGACCGGATCGGACCGGACCGGACGGGAAAGGACCGGAGCGGACCGAAAAATTGGAGTGGACCGGAGCGGACGGGAAAGGACCGGACCGGACCGGGAAATTGGAGTGGACCGGACCGGACCGGACCGGGAAATTGGAGTGGACCGGATCGGATCTGACCGGACCGAAAAACTGGAGTGGACCGGATCGGATCGGATCGGACCGGAGCGGACGGGAAAGGACCGGACCGGACCGGGAAATTGGAGTGGACCGGATCGGACCGGCGGGGCTCGGACGGACCCGGCGTCCGGCCGCGCTCGCGAGAGGGTAGGCTCGACCTCCTCACGCTCTGCACCCGATAGTCGACCAAGGACTGAGTCCTCGCGGGGCGCCGGTAGACCTCAGATCCGAGCGCGGCGGCGCAGGCGGCGCCGTCCACGGAGCCGCTCCGGACCCGGAAACTGGACCGGGCGGGACCGGACCGGGAAATTGGAGTGGAACGGACCCGATCGGATCGGACCGGAGCGGACGGGAAAGGACCGGACCGGACCGAAAAATTGGAGTGGACCGGATCGGATTCGGACCGGACCGGACCGGGAAATTGGAGTGGACCGGACCGGACCGGACCGGACCGGACCGGACCGGACCGGCGGGGCTCAAACGGACCCGGCGTCGGGCCGCGCTCGCCAGAGGGTAGACCCGGGCAGGAGGGCTGAGCGTCCTGCTGCTTTCGACGCGGCGCCCCCGGCACGTTCTCGAGGTTTAAGGGCGTGCGATATGGTGGTCGCCCCGTCCCTCTTGTCCCGACCCTAGGGTTCCGCGCCGACGTGCTGTTTTTCCTCTCCGCTGCTGAGGAGCCGCGACAGAACCCGAGGGAGGGAGGGAGGGAGGGAGGGAACGGCGGGAGGGAGGGAACGGCGGGAGGGAACGGCGGGAGGGAGGGAACGGCGGGAACACGGAGCCGGGAGAGGTTGAGGTCGGACGGTCGGAAATCCCAAAAAACACGGCCCCGAGCCCGTCCTGTTCTTCGAGAAGCGGCTGGCTGACGGAGGCTGGGAACGGCGGGGCGGTTTGTCCTACGCAGAGACAGGAGCTGGACGCGACCGAGCCTCTCGCGGGTGGCTGCGGGACAGCGTACTACGCGAGTCTACGAGTGCTACCCTCGCGATCCGTGCACACGCTCGACGAGTCCGTGTCTGGAGGTTGGGGGCTCGCGCGTGTGGGGTGCGGGTTTCGTGGCGGCGGGGTTTTTTTTAGTTCGGTTTGGTGGGGTTTCTTTTCGGTGGGGGCGGCGGGGTCGTCGTGCCCCCCACCCCCACCTGCCGCTGCCTCCGCCGCCATCGTTTAATTTCACTTCGGCTTTCGGCTCAGGCTGCACGGCGAGCGCCGCGCGCACACAGAGACGCACACACACAGAGACGCGCACACACACACACACACACACAGACACACACACACACACACACACACAGACATACACAGACACAGACACACACACACAGAGACACGGACACACGCAGACACACACACACACACACACACACACACACACACACACACAGACACACACACACAGACATACACAGACACAGACACACACACACACAGACACAGACACACACACACACACACTCCTCCCCCGCCCCCCCCCCCCCCCGAGCGCGGTCTCTCCCGCCCTCGCCTTGCACCACCCCCCCAGCCCCCCCCCCGCCCCCCCCCATCGCGGCCGTTTCTGCTCCGGCCGGGCCGCGGGAAGGGCCGGAGTGGGGGTCGGCAACTGCGCGCGCCGCGCATGCGCGCTCTCCCCGCTGCCTGGCAACCGGCCCCCTGCCCCCCGCCAGGCGCGGGCGGTGGTTGGCGGGGCGCCCAACGGTCAGTCGCTCGCTGTCAAGTCAGTCGGGCGGGCGGTCGCGGGGAGGCCGGCGCTGGAGCGTCCTGGCGATCGGCCGAGGAAACCCGCGCGCGGGTCGGCAGGGAGGCAAGCGGGCCGGGACGGGGAGACGGGGACGGGGACGGGGACGCGCTGTCTCTATGGATTCGGAGAAGAGAAGCCCCGGCTCCCCGGGGGGAGGCAAAACCGCCGGCGAAAGGCGGCGGCGGCGGGGGCCCGGGCCGGGGGGGGACACCCGCGGCGAGCGGCGCTTCGGGTCGGTGTCTTTTTCAGCCCGCGGCCGGGGCGGGCAGCGGGGCGAGGGAGCGAGCGAGCGAGCGAGCGAGAGCCACCGAGGAAGAAGCGCGGGAGGCGGCAGCACGGGCAGGTGAGGGGGTTAGGGCTCCGACAGCGGGGCTGAGAAACCGCAGGCCGCCGTGACGCCCGCGTGGCGCCCCCCCCCCCCCCCCCCCCCCCCCCCCACCTCGCCCCGGGCACGGAGCCGGCAGGGACAGCCCGGCTTTCCCGGGGGAAGCGAACTCGCTGGCGAAAGGCCGGGGCGGGGGGTTAGGGGAGCGGAGGACTCGGGGCGGGGGGGGGGGGGCGGCCGGGCTCGCTG
>NW_028116383.1:0-2500 GCF_964273445.1 Streptopelia decaocto | reverse complement strand
CGCCACCACGCGCCTCTCTCGCGCGCTCGCTTTTCTCGGGGTGGGGGCCGACCCGCGCGGGTGCGACCGCTCTCCACCGCCTCGGCTCTGCCGCCCCGCCGCCCGGCGCTGCTCGCGGCCGGCACCCACGGGCACACGGACCGAGGCCGGCACCGGCGCCTCGCATGGTTTAGGACACCTGGGAGCTCGCGGGGCCACGCGGCCGTCACACAGCGCGGTTCGGTAAGGAAGCCCGGAGCAGCCCCGCGCTGCCTCGGGGCCGGGCGGGCGACACCTCGCACGCGACGGGAACGCGAACTGGAAAGGAGACCGCCCGGCCTGAACACCGGACACCGCCGCAACCTCGGCCCCTGACGGGGAAAGGCACGGAGGCGCCGGCCCGCCGGGGGCCCTCTCCGACGCGACCCGAACAGCCCCATCGATCAGGAAAACGAAAAATAACAAAAGCGGCGGGCCGAGAGAGAGAGAGACAGGCGCGGAGCCCGGACGGCCGGCTGCTCTCTCTGCAATGCGACCCGCCCGAGTGCCTCATCGATCAGGAAAAGAAGCCCGCCAAGGGCCGACGGAGAGAGCGGGACACCGAGCGGAGGCCGGCCGGCCGGACGGCCGAGGCTCCTGGGACAGCGACGGGCACGCGCCCGCGCGCGCGCCCAGCCCTGAGAGTTTCGAGCGGAGCCGGACGGCGTCCGCGAAAGCCCCGCCGCCGCCGCCGCCGCGCTGAGCCGGGGATGCTGCGGCTGGCTCTCGAGCGCTCCTCTGGAAGCGGCTGCCCCCTCTCTCCTATCATACGGACCTACAAGACCGCGCCCCCTCGCGTCCTCAGGACTCGCTCGGTCCCTTCACCGGGGTGGCGCGCTCGAGCAAGCCGAGTTTTACCTCGACGTAACGGGAGGTAGCGACAAAACAGCGACGCCTCAGGAGGCTCCGGGAGGGGGGGGGGGGGGCGCACAGGCGAGCCCGTCTACCAAACCGCAACCGAAAGTCCAGGACTAAGTCCTCGCGGGGCGCCGGTAGACCTCAGATCCGAGCGCGGCGGCGCAGGCGGCGCCGTCCACGGAGCCGCTCCGGACCCGGAAACTGGACCGGGCGGGAAAGGACCGGGAAATTGGAGTGAACCGGACCGGATCGGATCGGACCGGAGCGGACGGGAAAGGACCGGACCGGACCGAAAAATTGGAGTGGACCGGATCGGATCGGATCGGACCGGAGCGGACGGGAAAGGACCGGACCGGACCGGGAAATTGGAGTGGACCGGATCGGACCGGACCGGACGGGAAAGGACCGGAGCGGACCGAAAAATTGGAGTGGACCGGAGCGGACGGGAAAGGACCGGACCGGACCGGGAAATTGGAGTGGACCGGACCGGACCGGACCGGGAAATTGGAGTGGACCGGATCGGATCTGACCGGACCGAAAAACTGGAGTGGACCGGATCGGATCGGATCGGACCGGAGCGGACGGGAAAGGACCGGACCGGACCGGGAAATTGGAGTGGACCGGATCGGACCGGCGGGGCTCGGACGGACCCGGCGTCCGGCCGCGCTCGCGAGAGGGTAGGCTCGACCTCCTCACGCTCTGCACCCGATAGTCGACCAAGGACTGAGTCCTCGCGGGGCGCCGGTAGACCTCAGATCCGAGCGCGGCGGCGCAGGCGGCGCCGTCCACGGAGCCGCTCCGGACCCGGAAACTGGACCGGGCGGGACCGGACCGGGAAATTGGAGTGGAACGGACCCGATCGGATCGGACCGGAGCGGACGGGAAAGGACCGGACCGGACCGAAAAATTGGAGTGGACCGGATCGGATCGGACCGGACCGGACCGGGAAATTGGAGTGGACCGGACCGGACCGGACCGGACCGGACCGGCGGGGCTCAAACGGACCCGGCGTCGGGCCGCGCTCGCCAGAGGGTAGACCCGGGCAGGAGGGCTGAGCGTCCTGCTGCTTTCGACGCGGCGCCCCCGGCACGTTCTCGAGGTTTAAGGGCGTGCGATATGGTGGTCGCCCCGTCCCTCTTGTCCCGACCCTAGGGTTCCGCGCCGACGTGCTGTTTTTCCTCTCCGCTGCTGAGGAGCCGCGACAGAACCCGAGGGAGGGAGGGAGGGAGGGAGGGAACGGCGGGAGGGAGGGAACGGCGGGAGGGAACGGCGGGAGGGAGGGAACGGCGGGAACACGGAGCCGGGAGAGGTTGAGGTCGGACGGTCGGAAATCCCAAAAAACACGGCCCCGAGCCCGTCCTGTTCTTCGAGAAGCGGCTGGCTGACGGAGGCTGGGAACGGCGGGGCGGTTTGTCCTACGCAGAGACAGGAGCTGGACGCGACCGAGCCTCTCGCGGGTGGCTGCGGGACAGCGTACTACGCGAGTCTACGAGTGCTACCCTCGCGATCCGTGCACACGCTCGACGAGTCCGTGTCTGGAGGTTGGGGGCTCGCGCGTGTGGGGTGCGGGTTTCGTGGCGGCGGGGTTTTTTTTAGTTCGGTTTGGTGGGGTTTCTTTTCGGTG
>NW_028116384.1:0-17189 GCF_964273445.1 Streptopelia decaocto | reverse complement strand
CCCCCCCGCCGTGACCCTGCGTGTCCCTGTGCACCCCGGACCCCTCATGACCCCACGTGACCCTGACCCCCCCGTGACCCCACAGACCCTGACCCCCCCACGTCCCCTCGTGACCCCATGTGACTCCGAACCCCCCCGGGTCCCTGCATGTCCCTGACCCCTCGTGACCCCACAGACCCCGACCCCCCCACGTCCCCTCGTGACCCCATGTGACCCCACGTGTCCCCATGTGACCCCGCACACACCTAAACCCCCCCCCACCATGACCCCTCATGACCCCATGTGACCCCGACCCCCCCCGGGTCCCTGCGCACCCCTGACTCCTCATGACCCCACGTGACCCCGACCCCCCTCCAAGGGTCCCTGCATGTCCCTGACCCCTCGTGACCCCACGCACCCCTGACCCCTCATGACCCCACAGACCCAACCCCCCCGTGTCCCCATGTGATCCCAAGTGACCCTGGCCCCCCCCGTGACCCCTCATGTCCCCATGTAACCCCACCCCCACCATGTCCCCGTGTGTCCCCATATGACCCTGACCCCCCCGTGTCCCTGCACGCCCCTGACCCCTCGTGACCCCGCCCCCCCGTGTCACTACGTGTCCCCACGCACCCCTGACCCCGCGTGACCCCGACCCCCCCGTGTCCCTGCAAGCCCCTGGCCCCCCCATGACCCTGCATGTCCCACAGGCTCAGTGTTGGTCAACAGCCGCGACACCCCCATGTCCCCATGTCCCCCAATGCCCCCGTGTCCCCCAATGTCCGCATGTCCCCCAATGTCCCGTGTCCCCCAATGTCCCCATGTCCCCAATGTCCCCATGTCCCCCAATGTCCCATGTCCCCATGTCCCCAATGTCCCGTGTCCCCCAATGTCCCCATGTCCCCAATGTCCGCATGTCCCCAATGTCCCCATGTCCCCATGTCCCCAATGTCCCCATGTCCCCAATGTCCCCCATGTCCCCCCGTGTCCTCCAATGTCCCATGTCCCCCAATGTCCCCAATGCCCCCATGTCCCCCCATGTCCCCCAATGTCCCCATGTCCCCCCATGTCCCCGTGTCCCCCAATGTCCCCATGTCCCCAATGTCCCTCCGTGTCCCCCAATGTCCCTCCGTGTCCCCCAATGTCCCCAACGTCCCCATGTCCCCCCATGTCCCCCAATGTCTGCATGTCCCCCCATGTCCCCAATGTCCCCATGTCCCCAATGTCCCAGGTCCCCCAATGTCCCCAATGTCTCCGTGTCCCCCAATGTCCCATGTCCCCAATGTCCCCATGTCCCCTGTGTCCCCCAATGTCCCGCAATGTCCCCATGTCCCCCAATGTCCCCCAATGTCCCCATGTCCCCATGTCCCCATGTCCCACGCCCCGTGTCCGTGTCCCCAGGCTCCGTGTCCGTCAACAGCCGCTCCACGCCGTTCCTGGCCAGCGGCGACAGCGAAATCCTGGAGCTGGACTCGTGGCTGTACCTGGGGGGGCTCCCCCCGGGCCGGGGGCCGGATGACGAACCCCCCAGTGCCGGGGGGGGTGACCCCGGGGGGGCTCCCCATATACCGGGGGGTCCCGGGGGGTCCCCAGAACCGCCCCCCCCGCTGCCCCCCGAGCTCTGGACGGGGTCGCTGCGCTGGGGCTTCGTGGGCTGCGTGCGCGCGCTCTTCGTGGACGGGCGGAGCCGCGACGTGCGCGCGCTGGCGGCGGCGCAGGCGGCGCCCGGCGTGGAGGCGGCGGCGGGGGCGTGCGCGCGGGAGCCCGCCCGCCTGTGCGCCAGCGCCCCCTGCCGGAACGGAGGGCTCTGCCGGGAGGGCTGGAACCGCTTCGTCTGCGACTGCGCGGCCACCGGCTTCCTGGGGCCGCGCTGCGAGACCGGTGCGTGCCACGTGACCCCCCCGGGGCCCCGCCCCCCGACTCCTGGGGCCCCGCCCCCCGACTCCTGGGTCCCCCCCCCAACTCCTGGGTCCCGCCCCCAACTCCTGGGCCCCGCCCCCCCACTCCTGGGCCCCGCCCCCCCACTCCTGGGGCCCGCCCCCCCACTCCTGGGGCCCGCCCCCAACTCCTGGGGCCCGCCCCCCAACTCCTGGGCCCCGCCCCCAACTCCTGGGTCCCCTGGGAAAGGGAGTACCCGAACTCCTGGGTCCCCCCCCGAACTCCTGGGTCCCTCCCGAACTCCTGGGTCCCTCCCGAACTCCTGGGTCCCTCCCGATCTCCTGGGTCCCCTGGGAAAGGGAGTACCCGAACTCCTGGGTCCCGCCCCCAACTCCTGGGTCCCGCCCCCCAACTCTTGGGCCCCGCCCCCCCACTCCTGGGCCCCGCCCCCCCACTCCTGGGTCCCGCCCCCAACTCCTGGGTCCCGCCCCCAACTCCTGGTTCCCGCCCCCAACTCCTGGGCCCCGCCCCCCCAACTCCTGGTTCCCGCCCCCAACTCCTGGGCCCCGCCCCCCCAACTCCTGGGCCCCGCCCCCCGACTCCTGGGCCCCGCCCCCCAACTCCTGGGTCCCTCCCCCGAACACCTGGGTCCCGCCCCCAACTCCTGGGTCCTTCCCGAACTCCTGGGTCCCCTGGGAAAGAGATGTTTCTGCCCCCCCCCCCGCCCCCCGCCCCCAGTTCTGGGTCCCTCAGCCCCATTCCAAGTTCCCCCAACCCCATATCTGGGTCCCCCACCCCCCATTTCCCGGGTGTCCCCCCCATTCCCGTCCCCCAGCCCATTCCCGGTGTCCCCCCCATTGCTGTCCCCCCCCATTTCCGGTGTCCCCCCCCAGAGGCGGCGGTGCTGAGCCTGGACGGCGCGGGGTTCCCGCGGGTGTCCCACCCATTCCCGTCCCCCACCCCATTTCCGGGTGTCCCCCCCATTCCCGTCCCCCAGCCCATTCCCGGTGTCCCCCCCATTCCCGTCCCCAGAGGCGGCGGTGCTGAGCCTGGACGGCGCGGGTGTCCCCCCCATTCCCGTCCCCCAGCCCATTTCCGGTGTCCCCCCAGAGGCGGCGGTGCTGAGCCTGGACGGCGCGGGTGTCCCCCCCATTCCCGTCCCCCAGCCCATTTCCGGTGTCCCCCCAGAGGCGGCGGTGCTGAGCCTGGACGGCGCGGGCTTCCTGCGGGTGTCGCTGTCCCCCCGGCGCTCCGAGGCCGAGGCGGTGTCGCTGCGATTCGCGTCCCCCCGGGCGTTCGGGCTCCTGCTCGCCACGGCCGCCCCGCGCTCGGCCGACACGCTGCGCCTGGAGCTGGACCGGGGCCGCCTGCGCCTCACGCTGCTGCTCGGTGAGGGGACCCGAATGAGGGAACCCCGAAAACAGAGCCCAGGAACCGCGAAACCGACCCCGGAAACCCCAAAAACCACCCCAGAAACCCCCAAAACCACCCCGGGAAACCCAAAAACCACCCCAGAAACACAAAATACACCCCGGGAACACAAAATACACCCCGGGAACCCCAAAAACCGACCCCAGAAACACAAAATACACCCCGGGAACCCCAAAAACCACCCCAGAAACCCCAAAAACCGACCCCAGAAACCCCAAAAACCACCCCGGGAACACAAAATACACCCCGGGAACCCCCAAAACCGACCCCAGAAACCCCAAAATACACCCCGGGAACCCCAAAAACCACCCTGGGAACCCCAAAACCGACCCCAGGAACCCCAAAAACCACCCCGGGAACACAAAATACACCCCGGGAACCCCAAAAACCAACCCCAGAAACCCCAAAATACACCCCGGGAAACCCAAAAACCACCCCAGGAAACCCAAAACCCACCCCAGAAACACAAAATACACCACGGGAACACAAAATACACCCCGGGAACCCCAAAAACCACCCCAGAAACCCCCAAAACCACCCCGGGAAACCCAAAAACCACCCCGGGAAACCCAAAAACCACCCCAGAAACACAAAATACACCCCGGGAACACAAAATACACCCCGGGAACCCCAAAAACCGACCCCAGAAACACAAAATACACCCCGGGAACCCCAAAAACCACCCCAGAAACCCCAAAAACTGACCCCAGAAACCCCAAAAACCACCCCGGGAACACAAAATACACCCCGGGAACCCCCAAAACCGACCCCAGAACCCCCAAAATACACCCCAGGAACCCCAAAAACCACCCTGGGAACCCCAAAACCGACCCCAGGAACCCCAAAATACACCCCGGGAACCCCAAAAAACACCCCAGAAACAAAATATACACCCCGGGAACGCCAAAAACAGACCCCAGAAACCCCAAAAAACCACCCCAGAAACCCCAAAATACACCCCGGGAACCCCAAAAACGACCCTAGAAACCCCAAAATGCACCCCGGGAACCCCAAAATACACCCCGGGAACACAAAATACACCCTGGGAACCCCCAAAACCGACCCCAGAAACCCCAAAAACCACCCTGGGAACACAAAATACACCCTGGGAACCCCCAAAACCACCCTGGGAACCCCAAAAACCGACCCCAGAAACCCCAAAAACCACCCTGGGAACCCCAAAATACACCCTGGGAACCCCAAAAACAGACCCCAGAAACCCCAAAATACACCCCGATCCTGACCCTGTTCTTCTCTCCCCAGACTGTGAGAGCGCGGGCTGCCACCCCAGTAAGTGCCGCCCCCGGACGCCTGGGTCCCCCCGGACGCCTGGGTCCCCTCCCGAACTCCTGGGTCCCTCCCGAACTCCTGGGTCCCCTCCCGAACGCCTGGGTCCCCCCGGACGCCTGGGTCCCCTCCCGAACTCCTGGGTCCCTCCCGAACTCCTGGGTCCCCTCCCGAACTCCTGGCTCCCTCCTGAACTCCTGGGTCCCTCCCGAACTCCTGGGTCCCCCCCGGACGCCTGGGTTCCCTCCCGAACTCCTGGGTCCCCCCTTATCTCTCCCGGACGCCTGGGTCCCCTGGACACAGCCCGTGTCACACGAGGCCACGCTGTGCACACGCGTGTGTAACGGCTGCGCCCCCCCCCCACAGGGGGTGCAGGAGGGACCCAGGCGTCCTGCTTTGGGGGGGGGGTTGCACAATTTGCACGTGTGTGTGTGTGTGTGTGCACATGTGTGTGTACTTGTGTGTGTTTGCATGTGTGTGCGTGTGTGTGTGCACACGTGTGTGTGTGAGCACACGTGTGTGTGTGTGTACACGTGTGTGTGTGTGTACACGTGTGTGTGTGTGAACACGTGTACGTGTGTGCGTGTGCACACGTGTGTGTGTGTGTGTGTGTGCCCGTGTTCCCCACGTGCACGGTGTCCCTGGTTGTGCGCAGCGCTGGGTGTCCCCCCATGTCCCTACTGACCCCATGTCCCCATGTGTCCCCACATCCCCATGTCCCGTGTCTCCATGTCCTGTGTCCCCATATCCCCATATCCCCATGTCCCCATGTCCCATGTCCCCATGTCCCGTGTCCCCATGTCCCGTGTCCCCATGTCCTGTGTCCCCATATCCCCACGTCCCCATGTCCTGTGTCCCCATGTCCCCATGTCCTGTGTCCCCATGTCCTGTGTCCCCATGTCCTGTGTCCCCATATCCCCACGACCCCATGTCCTGTGTCCCCATGTCCCCATGTCCTGTGTCCCCATGTCCTGTGTCCCCATGTCCCCATGTCCTGTGTCCCCATAACCCCACGTCCCCATGTCCTGTGTCCCCATGTCCCATGTCCCGTGTCTCCATGTCCTGTGTCCCCATATCCCCATATCCCCATGTCCCCATGTCCCATGTCCCCATGTCCTGTGTCCCCATGTCCCATGTCCCGTGTCCCCATGTCCTGTGTCCCCATATCCCCATGTCCCCATGTCCTGTGTCCCCATGTCCCATGTCCCGTGTCCCCATGTCCTGTGTCCCCATATCCCCACGTCCCCATGTCCTGTGTCCCCATGTCCCCATGTCCTGTGTCCCCATGTCCTGTGTCCCCATGTCCCCATGTCCTGTGTCCCCATATACCCATGTCCCCATGTCCCGTGTCCCCATGTCCCCTGTCCCATGCCCCCGCTGACCCCCTGTCCCCGTGTCCCCCCGTGTGTCCCCAGGCAAGGGCCCCGAGACGCTGGTGGCCGGGCAGCGGCTCGATGACAACGAGTGGCACTGGGTGCAGGTGCTGCGGCGCGGGCGCAGCCTCCAGCTCTCCGTGGACAACGTCACCGTGGAAGGTGGGATGGGACACGGGGACAGGGGACATGGGGACACAGGGACAGGGGACATGGGGACACAGGGACACGGGGACAGGGGGACATGGAGGACAGTTGAAGGTCTATGGGTCCATGATGGGTCCATGGGGATGTTGTTGGAGGTCAATGGGTCCATGATGGGTCCATGGGGATGTTGTTGGAGGTCAATGGGTCTATGGGTCCATGGGGATGCTGTTGAAGGTCTATGGGTCCATAGGGATGCCGTTGAAGGTCAATGGGTCCATGATGGGTCCATAGGGATGCTGTTGAAGGCCCATGGGTCTGTAGGGAAGCTGTTGAAGGTCAATGGGTCCATGGGGATGTTTTTGAAGGTCAGTGGGTCCATGGGGATGTTGTTGAAGGTCAATGGGTCCATGGGGATGCTGTTGAAGGTCTATGGGTCCATGGGGATGTTGTTGAAGGTCTATGCATCCATGGGGATGTTGTTGAAGGTCAATGGGTCCATAGGGATGTTGTTGAAGGTCTATGGATCCATGGGGATGCTGTTGAAGGTCTATAGATCCATGATGGGTCCATGGGGATGCTGTTGAAGGTCTATGGGTCCATGGGGATGCTGTTGAAGGTCAATGGGTCCATGATGGGTCCATGGGGATGTTGTTGGAGGTCAATGGGTCTATGGGTCCATAGGGATGTTGTTGGAGGTCAATGGGTCTATGGGTCCATAGGGATGTTGTTGGAGGTCAATGGGTCTATGGGTCCACAGGGATGTTGTTGAAGGTCAATGGGTCCATGATGGGTCCATGGGGATGCTGTTGGAGGTCAATGGGTCTATGGGTCCATAGGGATGTTGTTGAAGGTCAATGGGTCCATGATGGGTCCATGGGGATGTTGTTGGAGGTCAATGGGTCTATGGGTCCATAGGGATGTTGTTGAAGGTCTATGGGTCCATGGGGATGTTGTTGAAGGTCAATGGGTCTATGGGTCCATAGGGATGTTGTTGAAGGTCTATGGGTCCATGGGGATGCTGTTGAAGGTCCATAGGTCCATAGGATGCTGTGGAGGGTCCGTAGGTCCATAGGGATGCTATGGAGGGTCCGTAGGTCCATAGATGCTGTGGAGGTCCATAGGTCCATAGGGATGCTATGGAGGGTCCGTAGGTCCATAGGATGCTATGGAGGGTCCGTAGGTCCATAGGATGCTGTGGAGGGTCCGTAGGTCCATAGGGATGCTATGGAGGGTCCGTAGGTCCATAGGGATGCTGTGGAGGGTCCGTAGGTCCATAGGGATGCTGTGGAGGGTCCGTAGGTCCATAGATGCTGTGGAGGTCCATAGGTCCATAGATGCTGTGGAGGGTCCATAGGTCCATAGGATGCTATGGAGGGTCCGTAGGTCCATAGGATGCTATGGAGGGTCCGTAGGTCCATAGGATGCTGTGGAGGGTCCGTAGGTCCATAGGGATGCTATGGAGGGTCCGTAGGTCCATAGGGATGCTATGGAGGGTCCATAGGTCCATAGATGCTGTGGAGGGTCCATAGGTCCATAGGATGCTATGGAGGGTCCGTAGGTCCATAGGGATGCTATGGAGGGTCCGTAGGTCCATAGGGATGCTATGGAGGGTCCGTAGGTCCATAGGATGCTGTGGAGGGTCCGTAGGTCCATAGGGATGCTGTGGCGGGTCCGTAGGTCCATAGATGCTGTGGAGGTCCATAGGTCCATAGGATGCTATGGAGGGTCCGTAGGTCCATAGGATGCTGTGGAGGGTCCGTAGGTCCATAGGATGCTGTGGAGGGTCCGTAGGTCCATAGATGCTGTGGAGGGTCCGTAGGTCCATAGGGATGCTATGGAGGGTCCGTAGGTCCATAGGGATGTTATGGAAGGTCCATAGGTCCATAGGTCCATAGGATGCTATGGAGGCTCCGTAGGTCCATAGATGCTGTGGAGGTCCATAGGTCCCCGTCCGTGTGTCCGCAGGGCAGCTGCCGTTCGCGCGGCCGGTGCTGGAGCTGGCGGCGCTGGAGACGGGGCGGCTGTCGGAGCGGCGCTGGCCCCCGGGCGGCCCCCCCTCGCCCTTCCTGGGCCACCTGAGCTCGCTGCTGTTCAACGGGCGCCCGTACCTGGACCTGTGCCGCGACGGCGAGCTGGGCCGCGGCGCCTGCCGGCTGAGCGCGCGCTTCGGCCGCCGCGCCGTGCTGGGCGCCGCCCCCGTGGCCTTCGGCGGCCGCGGCGCCTTCGTGGCGCTGCCCACGCTGCAGGCGCGCGCCGCCATGCACCTCTTCTTCCAGTTCAAGGCCACGGCGCCCGACGGCCTCATCCTGTTCAGCGGCGGCGACGGGACCCACTTCCTGGCGGTCGAGCTCGTCAAGGGGTGAGGGGGGAGATGGGGAGCACAATGGGGGGGTCCTGGGGACGTTGGGGACCTTGCGGAGCACCTGGGGGTCCTGGGGACACAAGGGGGTCCTGGGGACCTTGGGGAGCACCTGGGGGTCCTGGGGACCTCCTGAACCTCATAGGACCTTGGGGAGCACCTGGGGGTCTTGGGGAGCATCCATGGGGTCCTGGGGACCCTGGGGACACCAGGGGGGTCCTGAGGACCTCCTGAACCTCATGGCACCTTGGGGAGCACCTGGGGGTCCTGGGGACACAAGGAGGGTCCTGGGGACCTCCTGAGCCTCATAGGACATTGGGGAGCACCTGGGGGTCCTCGGGACACCAGGGGGGTCCTGGGGGCCTCATCCTGTTCAGCGGCGGCGACGGGACCCACTTCCTGGCGGTCGAGCTCGTCAAGGGGTGAGGGGGGAGATGGGGGCACAACGGGGGTCCTGGGGACACCCAGGGGGTCCTGGGGACCTCCTGAACCTCATAGGACCTTGGGGAGCATCCATGTGGTCCTGGGGACATTGGGGACACCAGGGGGTCCTGGGGACCTTGGGGAGCACCTGGGGGTCTTGGGGACCTACTGAACCTCATAGCACCTTGGGGAGCATCCATGGGGTCCTGGGGACATTGGGGACACCAGGGGGGTCCTGGGGACCTTGGGGAGCACCTGGGGGTCCTGAGGACCTCCTGAACCACATAGGATGTTGGGGAGCACCTGGGGGTCCTGGGGACACAAGGAGGGTCCTGGAGACCTCCTGAACCTCATAGGACCTTGGGGAGCATCCATGGGGTCCTGGGGACATTGGGGACACCAGGGGGGTCCTGGGGACCTTGGGGAGCACCTGGGGGTCTTGGGGAGCATCCAGGGGGTCCTGAGGACCTTGGGGACACAAGGCGGGTCCTGGGGACCTCCTGAACCTCATAGCACCTTGGAGAGCACCTGGGGGTCCTGGGGACACAAGGAGGGTCCTGGAACCTTGGGGAGCACCTGGGGACCTTGGGGAGCACCTGGGGGTCCTGGGGACCCTCCTTTGAGGACCCACCCCGCCTCGCCCAGACCACGCCCCCTCCGCCCAAGCCCCGCCCTCGCGGCTCAGACACCGCCCCCCTCACCTCAAGCCCCGCCCTTTCCAGGTCCATCCACTACCTGTTTGACCCTGGCTCAGCCCCCGCCCCCTCGGCTCAAGCCCCGCCCCCTTTGGCTCAGGCCCCGCCCCCGAAGCCCCGCCCCCCTTCTGAAGCCCCGCCCCTTGCAGGTCCATCCACTGTGTGTTCCACCTGGGCTATCTTTCCCTGGCTCAGGCCATGCCCCCTCCGCTCAAGCCCCGCCTCCTTTGGCTCAGGCCCCGCCCCCAAAGCCCCGCCCCCCAGTGAAGCCCCGCCCCTTGCAGGTCCATCCACTGTGTGTTCCACCTGGGCTATCTTTCCCTGGCTCAGGCCATGCCCCCTCGGCTCAAGCCCCGCCCCCTTTGGCTCAGGCCCCGCCCCCCAAGCCCCGCCCCCCCCGTGAAGCCCCGCCCCTTGCAGGTCCATCCACTGTGTGTTCCACCTGGGCTATCTTTCCCTGGCTCAGGCCATGCCCCCTCCGCTCAAGCCCCGCCCTCTAGGCTCAAGCCCCGCCTCCTTTGGCTCAAGCCCCGCCCTCTAGGCTCAAGCCCCGCCCCTCGCAGGTACATCCACTACGTGTTCGACCTGGGGGACGGGCCGTCGCTGATGAAGGGGAACTCGGAGCAGCCGCTGCACGACGGGCGCTGGCACGAGGTGTCGGTGGCGCGCGAGGGGGGCGCCCTGCACGCGCTGCGCGTGGACGGGCGCCCCGTCACCCAGCACGCGCAGGGGGGGCGCGCGCTCGACCTCAAGGGTGAGCACCCATGGGGGGGGGGTGATGGGGACAATGGGGGGGTAACGGGTCACCCAGCATGCGCAGGGGGGGCGCGCGCTCGACCTCAAGGGTGAGCACCCATGCGGGGGGGTGATGGGGTAATGAGCCAATGGGGGCAATGGGGGTAATGGGGGTAATGGGGGTAATGGGGGTAACGGGGGTAATGAGCCAATAGGGGTAATGGGGGTAATGGGGTAAATGGGGTAATGGGGGTAATGAGCCAATGGGGGTAATGGGGGTAATGGGGTAAATGGGGTAACGGGGGTAACGAGCCAATGGGGGTAATGGGGGTAATGGGGTAATGAGCCAATGGGGGTAATGGGGGTAACGGGGGTAACGGGGGTAATGGGGTAATGAGCCAATGGGGGTAATGGGGGTAACGGGGGTAACGGGGGTAATGGGGTAATGAGCCAATGGGGGTAATGGGGGTAACGGGGGTAACGGGGGTAATGGGGTAATGAGCCAATGGGGGTAATGGGGGTAACGGGGGTAATGGGGGTAACAGGGGTAATGGGGTAATGAGCCAATGGGGGTAATGGGGGTAACGGGGGTAATGGGGGTAACAGGGGTAATGGGGTAATGAGCCAATGGGGGTAATGGGGGTAATGGGGGTAACGGGGGTAACAGGGGTAATGGGGGTAACAGGGGTAATGGGGTAATGAGCCAATGGGGGTAATGGGGGTAACGGGGGTAATGAGCCAATGGGGTAACGCGTCACCCAGCACGCGCAGGGGGGGCACCCGTGGGTGGGGGTAACGGTGTAATGGGTCACCTGGGGGTGTCCCCACGATGTCCCATGTTTCCCCCCAGGGGAGCTGTTTGGGGGGGGGGGGGGGGTCCCGCGGGGGTCCCGGGGGTGTCCCCACGATGTCCCCATTGCCCCCCCAGGGGAGCTGTTCGTGGGGGGCGTGGCCCCGGCGCTGCTGCCCCGCCCCCCGGGGGGTGTCCCGGGGGGTGTCCCAGGGGGGTCCCCAATGTCCCGTGTCCCCCCAGGGGAGCTGTTCGTGGGGGGCGTGGCCCCGGCGCTGCTGCCCCGCCTCCCGCGGCTCGTGGCGTCGCGGGGGGGGTTCCAGGGCTGTTTGGCGTCTCTGGATCTGAACGGGCGGCTGCCGGACCTGCTGGGGGACGCGCTGCGGAGGGGGGGGCACGTGCGCAGGGGCTGCGACGGTGAGTGGGGGACACGGGGACATGGGGACATGGGGGACATGGGGGCAATGGGGGGATATGGGGACATGGGGGGATATGGGGACATGGGGGACATGGGGGCAATGGGGGGATATGGGGACATGGGGGGGTATGGGGGACATGGGGGATATGGGGGACATGGGGGACATGGGGGCATGGGGGGACACAGGGATATGGGGACATGGGGACGCGCTGCGCAGGGGGGGGCATGTGCGCAGGGGCTGCGACGGTGAGTGGGGGACACGGGGGGACATGGGGACATGGGGGACATGGGGACACGATGGGCAATGGGGGACCTGGGGGGACATGGGGGCAATGGGGGGACATGGGGATATGGGGGGACATGGGGACATGGGGGGACATGGAGGGATATGGGGGGATATGGGGACATGGGGGCAATGGGGGGACATGGGGGGACATGGGGGGACATGGGGGGATATGGGGACATGGGGGACATGGGGACATGGGGGCAATGGGGGCAATGGGGGCAATGGGGGGACATGGGGGGACATGGGGGGATATGGGGACATGGGGGACATGGGGGACATGGGGGGATGTGGGGACATGGGGGACATGGGGACATGGGGCGATATGGGGGGATATGGGGGATATGGGGGGATATGGGGACATGGGGGCAATGGGGGGCAATGGGGACATGGGGACGCGCTGCGGAGGGGGGGGCACGTGCACAGGGGCTGCGACGGTGAGACACAGGGGGACATGGGGGCAATGGGGGGACATGGGGATATGGGGGGACATGGGGGACATGGGGGGACATGGAGGGATATGGGGGGGCAATGGGGACATGGGGACATGGTGGGCAATGGGGGACATGGGGGGATATTGGGAGATATGGGGATATTGGGAGATATGGGGACATGGGGGGACATGGGGACATGGGGGACATGGGGGGCATGGGGGCAATGGGGACGTGGGGGGACAAGGAGGGAAATGGGGACATGGGGACATGGGGGATATGGGGAGATATGGGGACACGGGGGGATGTGGGGACATGGGGACATGAGGGGACATGAGGGGACATGAGGGGACATGGGGGGATATGGGGCAATGGGGGGACATGGGGGGATATGGGGGCACATCCAGAGGGGCTGCAAAGGTGCAGGGAGGTGCACAAGGGAGCACAAGAGCAGGCAGGGGTGCACAAGGATGCACGAGGGCACATGAGGGTTCACGAGGGCTCACAAGGGTGCAGGAGGGTGCACAGGGGTGCACGGGGGTGCACAAGGGCACACGAGGGCTCACGAGGGCACACGAGGGCTCACGAGGGCTCACGAGGGAACACGAGGGCGCATGAGGGTGCACGAGGGCACATGGGGGTGCATGAGGGTGCAGAAGGGCACACGAGGGCACACAGGATGCACGAGGGCTCACGAGGGCACACGGGGATGCACGAGGGCGCACGAGGGCTCACGAGGATGCACGAGGGCTCACGAGGGCTCACGAGGGTGCACGAGGGCATATGAGGGTTCACGAGGGCACACGGGGGTGCACGAGGGTGCAGAAGGGCACACAGGATGCACGAGGGCGCACGAGGGAACACGAGGGTGCACGAGGGCTCACGAGGGCTCATGAGGGCACATGAGGGTTCACGAGGGCACATGAGGGTGCACGGGGGCACATGAGGGTTCACGAGGGCTCATGAGGGTGCACGGGGGCACATGGGGATGCACGAGGGCTCACGAGGGCACACGAGGGTGCACGAGGGCACATGAGGGTTCACGAGGCCTCACGGGTGCACGGGGGCACATGAGGGTTCACAAGGGCACACGGGTTCACGAGGGCACACGGGGGTGCACGAGGGCTCACGAGGGTGCACGAGGGCACATGGGGATGCATGAGGGCACATGAGGGTTCACAAGGGCACACGGGTGCACGAGGGCTCCCGAGGGCTCACGAGGCCGCCGCCCGCAGGCCCCAGCACGACGTGCAGCGCGGACTCGTGCGCCAACCAGGGCGTGTGCCTGCAGCAGTGGGACGGCTTCGCCTGCGACTGCACCATGACGGCGCACGAGGGCCCCGCGTGCGACCAGCGTGAGACACGGGGCGCGGGGGAGCGGGACACGGGGCCTCGCACGACGGGTTCATGTCCCTTGCACGAGGGGATCACGACCCCGGGGCCTCGCACGAGGGCTGCATGACCCCAGGTCCCTTGCACAAGCACTTTCTGTGCTCAGGTCCCTTGCACAAGGGGTTCAAGACCCCAGGTCCCTTGCACAAGGGGTTCGTGACCCCAGCGCCTTGCACGAGGGATTTGTGGCCCCGGGGCACTTGCACAAGGGGATTGTGACCCCAGGGCCCTTGCACAAGGAGTTCATGTCCTTTGCACAAGCAGTTTGTGACCCCAGGCCCTTGCACAAGGAGTTCTTGTCCCTTGCACGAGGGGTTCCTGTCTCCGGGACCTCGCACGAGGGCTTCGTGACCCTGGGGCCTCGCACGAGGGGATTGTGACCCTGGGGCCCTTGCACGAGCACTTTCTGTGCTCAGGTCCCTCGCACGAGGGTTTCGTGACCCTGGGGCCTTGCACAAGGAGTCCACGTCCCTTGCACGAGGGGTTCGTGACCCCAGGGCCCTTGCACAAGAGGATCATGACCCCGGGGCCCTTGCACGAGCAGTTTCTGTGCTCAGGTCCCTTGCACAAGGGGTTCGTGACCCCGGATCTTGCACAAGGGGATTGTGACCCCAGGGCCTTGCACGAGGGGATCGTTACCCCGGGGCCCTTGCACGAGGGGTTCATGACCCTGGAGCCTCGCACAAGGGGATTGTGACCCCAGGGCCCTTGCACGAGCAGTTTCTGTGCTCAGGTCCCTTGCACGAGGGGATTGTGACCCCAGGGCCTCGCACAAGGGGATCGTGACCCCTGGGTCTTGCACGAGGGGATCGTGACCCCAGGCCCTTGCACAAGGAGTTCATGTCCCTCACACGAGGGCTTCGTGACCCCGGGGCCCTTGCACAAGCAGTTTCTGTGCTCAGGTCCCTTGCACAAGGGCTGCGTGACCCTGGGGCCTTGCACAAGGAGTTCACGTCCCTTGCACGAGGGGTTCGTGACGCCAGGACCTTGCACAAGGGGTTCGTGACCCTGGGGCCATCGCACAAGCACTTTCTGTGCTCAGGTCCCTTGCACAAGCAGTTTGTGACCCTGGGGCCCTTGCACAAGGGGTTCGTGTCCCCAGGTCCCTTGCACAAGGGGTTCGTGACCCCAGGCCCTTGCACAAGGAGTTCATGTCCCTTGCACGAGGGGTTCCTGTCTCTGAGGCCTCACACAAGGGCTTCATGACCCCGGGGCCCTTGCACGAGGGCTGCGTGACCCCGGCCCCTTGCACAAGCAGTTTCTGTGCTCAGGTCCCTTGCACAAGGGGATCGTGACCCTGGGGCCTTGCACAAGGAGTTCATGTCCCTTGCACGAGGGGTTCATGACCCCAGGGCCCTTGCACAAGCAGTTTGTGAGCTCAGGTCCCTTGCACAAGGGGATCGTGACCCCAGGGCCCTTGCACAAGCAGTTTGTGAGCTCAGGTCCCTTGCACAAGGGCAACATGGACCCAAAATCTCTTGTGCAAGGTGCAGGTGTCCCCATGTCCCTTGCACAAGGGGTTTGTGTCCCCAGGCCCCTTGCACGAGGGGTTCATGTCCCCAGGGCCCTTGCACGAGGGCGACGTGGCCCCGAGTCTCTTGTGCAAGGTGCAGGTGGCCCCAGGTCCCTTGCACGAGGAATTTGTGACCCTGGGGCCCTTGCACAAGGATTTCATGACCCCAGGTCCCTTGCACGAGGGCGACGTGGCCCCAGGTCTCTTGTGCAAGGTGCGGGTGGCCCCGTGTCCCTCGCACGAGGGCCCTCGCACGGGGTCCCTGTGTCCCCACGCGCCACCCAGGTGAGTTCCGGGCCCCTCCCCCTTTGCACACACGTGTGGGGCACGAGGGGCGTGCGAAGACCAGTCATGTGACACCCCCCCCCCCACCCTCTCTGCCCCACTGCGCTATGGGGCAGCCGTGGGGCAGCCGTGGGGCAGGACGGGGGGCTGGGTGCTGCTGTGGGTCCCTATGGGGCTCCGTGGGGCTGCCGTGGGTCTCAGGGGTCTCTATGGAGCTCTATGGGTCTTGGGGGCCCCTATGGGGCTCCATGAGTCTCAGTGGGGCTGCCGTGGGGCTCTGTGGGTCCCTATGGGGCTCTGTGGGGTCTCTATGGGGCTGCCATTGGCCTCTGTGGGTCTCTATAGGTCACTGTGGGTCTCTATAGGGCTCTATGGAGCTCTGGAGGTTGCTGTGGGTCTCAGGGGTCCCTATGGGTCGCTATGGGTTTCTATGGGGCTCTATGGGTCTCTATAGGTCGCTGTGGGTCTCTATAGGGCTCTATGGGTCTCTGTGGATCCTTGTGGGGCTCTACGAGTCTCTGTGGGGCTCTATAGCTCTCTCTGGGTCTCTATAGGTCTCTATAGGTCGCTGTGGGTCTCTCTGGGTCTCTATAGGTCTCTGTGGGTCTCCATCGGTCTCTATAGGTCGCTGTGGGTCTCTATGGGTCTCTATAGGTCTCTATGGGTCTCTATAGGTCTCTGTGGGTCTCTATAGGTCGCTGTGGGTCTCTATGGGTCTCTATAGGTCGCTGTGGGTCTCTATAGGTCTCTGTGGTTCTCCCCACCCCGCGTGGGGAGCCCGTGGGTTCCCCCCCCACCCCCCACCGTGTGGGTCGCTCCCGTGGCCCCTCCCCCACCCCCGGCCCCTCCCCCCCCTCCCCCCCCCCCCCCCACCTCCCAGGCCCCTCCCCCCTCCCCCGCCCCTCCCGCTGCAGCAGCCGCCGCCGCCGCCGCCCCACGGCCGGACCCACGGCCGGACCCACGGCCGGACCCACGGCCGGAGCCGCCGCGCCCCATCGCGCCCCATCGCGCCCCATCGCGCCCCACGGCCGGACCCACCGCGCCCCACGGCCGGAGCCGCCGCCCAGGCCAGAGCCCCCCCGGCCTCATCCTCATCCTCATCCTCAGCATCTTCATCCGCCCCACGGAATCCATCCCCCGCCCCACACCATCCATCCCCCGCCCCACGGAATCCATCCTCCGCCCCACATCCTCCATCCCCCGCCCCACAGCATCGTCCGCTCCCCATCCTCCATCCCCCGCCCCACGGAATCCATCCTCTGACCCAGCACATCCCCAGCCCCACATCCTCCATCCCCAGCCCCACATCCCCAGCCCCACATCCTCCATCCCCAGCCCCACATCCTCTGCCCCACAGCATCCCCAGCCCCACATCCTCAGCCCCACATCCTCCATCCCCAGCCCCACATCCTCAGCCCCACATCCTCTGCCCCACAGCATCCCCAGCCCCACATCCCCAGCCCCACATCCTCCATCCCCAGCCCCACATCCCCAGCCCCACATCCTCCATCCCCAGCCCCACAGCATCCACCCCCGCCCCATATCACCCCCCATCCTCCACCCCCCATCCTCCCATCCCCAGCCCCACATCCTCTGCCCCACAGCATCCCCAGCCCCACATCCCCCCCTCATCCCCCCCCCCGCGGACGATGCTCGACCCCCTCTGAGCCCCCCCCGCGCCCCTCCCCCCGCCCTGGCCCCCCCCGCCCCGGGGCCCCCCCGCGCCCCCCCCCCCCGCATGCGCTGAGCCCCGGGGGGGGGATCGGGACC
>NW_028116385.1:0-23630 GCF_964273445.1 Streptopelia decaocto | reverse complement strand
AAATTGTAAACATGTGGACATGGATTTTGAAAATTCTAGAGAGAATTTTAAAAGCTTCAAGAGAATTTCAACAATTTTGAGAGGGATTTGAAAAGTTTCAATGGGAATGGGAAGAATTGGGACAAAAATTGGAAAATTTTTCAGGGACTTTGAAAAAATTTCAACTGGAATTTTAGCATTTTTTTTACGTGAAATTGTAAACATGTGGACATGGATTTTGAAAATTCTAGAGAGAATTTTAAAAGCTTCAACAGAATTTCAACAATTTTGAGAGGGATTTGAAAAGTTTCAATGGGAATGGGAAGAATTGGGACAAAAATTGGAAAATTTTTAAGGGACTTTGAAAAAATTTCAACTGGAATTTTAGCCATTTTTTGACGTGAAATTGTAAACATGTGGACATGGATTTTGAAAATTCTAGAGAGAATTTTAAAAGCTTCAACAGAATTTCAACAATTTTGAGAGGGATTTGAAAAGTTTCAATGGGAATGGGAAGAATTGGGACAAAAATTGGAAAATTTTTAAGGGACTTTGAAAAAATTTCAACTGGAATTTTAGCCATTTTTTGACGTGAAATTGTAAACATGATGAAGTGGATTTTGAAAATTCTAGAGAGAATTTTAAAAGCTTCAACAGAATTTCAACAATTTTGGGAGGGATTTGAAAAGTTTCAATGGGAATGGGAAGAATTGGGACAAAAATTGGAAAATTTTTAAGGGACTTTGAAAAAATTTCAACTGGAATTTTAGCCATTTTTTGACGTGAAATTGTAAACATGTGGACATGGATTTTGAAAATTCTAGAGAGAATTTTAAAAGCTTCAAGAGAATTTCAACAATTTTGAGAGGGATTTGAAAAGTTTCAATGGGAATGGGAAGAATTGGGACAAAAATTGGAAAATTTTTAAGGGACTTTGAAAAAATTTCAACTGGAATTTTAGCCATTTTTTGACGTGAAATTGTAAACATGTGGCCATGGATTTTGAAAATTCTAGAGAGAATTTTAAAAGCTTCAACAGAATTTCCACAATTTTGAGAGGGATTTGAAAAGTTTCAATGGGAATGGGAAGAATTGGGACAAAAATTGGAAAATTTTGAAGGGACTTTGAAAAAATTTCAACTGGAATTTTAGCCATTTTTTGACGTGAAATTGTAAACATGTGGACATGGATTTTGAAAATTCTAGAGAGAATTTTAAAAGCTTCAACAGAATTTCAACAATTTTGGGAGGGATTTGAAAAGTTTCAATGGGAATGGGAAGAATTGGGACAAAAATTGAAAATTTTTTAAGGGACTTTGAAAAAATTTCAACTGGAATTTTAGCCATTTTTTGACGTGAAATTGTAAACATGATGAAGTGGATTTTGAAAATTCTAGAGAGAATTTTAAAAGCTTCAAGAGAATTTCAACAATTTTGAGAGGGATTTGAAAAGTTTCAATGGGAATGGGAAGAATTGGGGCAAAAATTGGAAAATTTTGAAGGGACTTTGAAAAAATTGCAACTGGAATTTTAGCAATTTTTTGACGTGAAATTGTAAACATGTGGACATGGATTTTGAAAATTCTAGAGAGAATTTTAAAATCTTCAAGAGAATTTCAACAATTTTGAGAGGGATTTGAAAAGTTTCAATGGGAATGGGGAGAATTGGGACAAAAATTGGAAAATTTTTAAGGGACTTTGAAAAAATTTCAGCTGGAATTTTAGCCATTTTTTGACGTGAAATTATAAACATGTGGACATGGATTTTGAAAATTCTAGAGAGAATTTTAAAAGCTTCAAGAGAATTTCAACAATTTTGAGAGGGATTTGAAAAGTTTCAGTGGGAATGGGAAGAATTGGGACAAAAATTGGAAAATTTTTAAGGGACTTTGAAAAAATTTCAACTGGCATTTTAGCAATTTTTTGACGTGAAATTGTAAACATGATGAAGTGGATTTTGAAAATTCTAGAGAGAATTTTAAAAGCTTCAACAGAATTTCAACAATTTTGGGAGGGATTTGAAAAGTTTCAATGGGAATGGGAAGAATTGGGACAAAAATTGGAAATTTTTTAAGGGACTTTGAAAAAATTTCAACTGGAATTTTAGCCATTTTTTGACGTGAAATTGTAAACATGTGGACATGGATTTTGAAAATTCTAGAGAGAATTTTAAAAGCTTCAAGAGAATTTCAACAATTTTGAGAGGGATTTGAAAAGTTTCAATGGGAATGGGAAGAATTGGGACAAAAATTTGAAAATTTTTAAGGGACTTTGAAAAATTTTCAGCTGGAATTTTAGCCATTTTTTGACGTGAAATTATAAACATGTGGACATGGATTTTGAAAATTCTAGAGAGAATTTTAAAAGCTTCAAGAGAATTTCAACAATTTTGAGAGGGATTTGAAAAGTTTCAATGGGAATGGGAAGAATTGGGACAAAATTGGAAAATTTTTAAGGGACTTTGAAAAAATTTCAACTGGAATTTTAGCCATTTTTTGACGTGAAATTGTAAACATGTGGACATGGATTTTGAAAATTCTAGAGAGAATTTTAAAAGCTTCAACAGAATTTCAACAATTTTGAGAGGGATTTGAAAAGTTTCAATGGGAATGGGAAGAATTGGGACAAAAATTGGAAAATTTTTAAGGGACTTTGAAAAAATTTCAACTGGAATTTTAGCATTTTTTTTACGTGAAATTGTAAACATGTGGACATGGATTTTGAAAATTCTAGAGAGAATTTTAAAAGCTTCAACAGAATTTCAACAATTTTGAGAGGGATTTGAAAAGTTTCAATGGGAATGGGAAGAATTGGGACAAAAATTGGAAAATTTTTAAGGGACTTTGAAAAAATTTCAACTGGAATTTTAGCAATTTTTTTATGTGAAATTGTAAACATGTGGCCATGGATTTTGAAAATTCTAGAGAGAATTTTAAAAGCTTCAAGAGAATTTCAACAATTTTGAGAGGGATTTGAAAAGTTTCAATGGGAATGGGAAGAATTGGGACAAAAATTGGAAAATTTTTAAGGGACTTTGAAAAAATTTCAACTGGAATTTTAGCAATTTTTTGACGTGAAATTGTAAACATGATGAAGTGGATTTTGAAAATTCTAGAGAGAATTTTAAAAGCTTCAACAGAATTTCAACAATTTTGGGAGGGATTTGAAAAGTTTCAATGGGAATGGGAAGAATTGGGACAAAAATTGGAAAATTTTTAAGGGACTTTGAAAAAATTTCAACTGGAATTTTAGCCATTTTTTGACGTGAAATTGTAAACATGTGGACATGGATTTTGAAAATTCTAGAGAGAATTTTAAAAGCTTCAAGAGAATTTCAACAATTTTGAGAGGGATTTGAAAAGTTTCAATGGGAATGGGAAGAATTGGGACAAAAATTGGAAAATTTTTAAGGGACTTTGAAAAAATTTCAACTGGAATTTTAGCCATTTTTTGACATGAAATTGTAAACATGTGGCCATGGATTTTGAAAATTCTAGAGAGAATTTTAAAAGCTTCAACAGAATTTCCACAATTTTGAGAGGGATTTGAAAAGTTTCAATGGGAATGGGAAGAATTGGGACAAAAATTGGAAAATTTTTAAGGGACGTTGAAAAAATTTCAACTGGAATTTTAGCAATTTTTTGACGTGAAATTGTAAACATGTGGACATGGATTTTGAAAATTCTAGAGAGAATTTTAAAAGCTTCAACAGAATTTCAACAATTTTGGGAGGGATTTGAAAAGTTTCAATGGGAATGGGAAGAATTGGGACAAAAATTGAAATTTTTTAAGGGACTTTGAAAAAATTTCAACTGGAATTTTAGCCATTTTTTGACGTGAAATTGTAAACATGATGAAGTGGATTTTGAAAATTCTAGAGAGAATTTTAAAAGCTTCAAGAGAATTTCAACAATTTTGAGAGGGATTTGAAAAGTTTCAATGGGAATGGGAAGAATTGGGGCAAAAATTGGAAAATTTTTAAGGGACTTTGAAAAAATTGCAACTGGAATTTTAGCAATTTTTTGACGTGAAATTGTAAACATGTGGACATGGATTTTGAAAATTCTAGAGAGAATTTTAAAATCTTCAAGAGAATTTCAACAATTTTGAGAGGGATTTGAAAAGTTTCAATGGGAATGGGGAGAATTGGGACAAAAATTGGAAAATTTTTAAGGGACTTTGAAAAAATTTCAGCTGGAATTTTAGCCATTTTTTGACGTGAAATTATAAACATGTGGACATGGATTTTGAAAATTCTAGAGAGAATTTTAAAAGCTTCAAGAGAATTTCAACAATTTTGAGAGGGATTTGAAAAGTTTCAGTGGGAATGGGAAGAATTGGGACAAAAATTGGAAAATTTTTAAGGGACTTTGAAAAAATTTCAACTGGCATTTTAGCAATTTTTTGACGTGAAATTGTAAACATGATGAAGTGGATTTTGAAAATTCTAGAGAGAATTTTAAAAGCTTCAACAGAATTTCAACAATTTTGGGAGGGATTTGAAAAGTTTCAATGGGAATGGGAAGAATTGGGACAAAAATTGGAAATTTTTTAAGGGACTTTGAAAAAATTTCAACTGGAATTTTAGCCATTTTTTGACGTGAAATTGTAAACATGTGGACATGGATTTTGAAAATTCTAGAGAGAATTTTAAAAGCTTCAACAGAATTTCAACAATTTTGAGAGGGATTTGAAAAGTTTCAATGGGAATGGGAAGAATTGGGACAAAAATTGGAAAATTTTTAAGGGACTTTGAAAAAATTTCAACTGGAATTTTAGCATTTTTTTTACGTGAAATTGTAAACATGTGGACATGGATTTTGAAAATTCTAGAGAGAATTTTAAAAGCTTCAACAGAATTTCAACAATTTTGAGAGGGATTTGAAAAGTTTCAATGGGAATGGGAAGAATTGGGACAAAAATTGGAAAATTTTTAAGGGACTTTGAAAAAATTTCAACTGGAATTTTAGCAATTTTTTTATGTGAAATTGTAAACATGTGGACATGGATTTTGAAAATTCTAGAGAGAATTTTAAAAGCTTCAACAGAATTTCAACAATTTTGAGAGGGATTTGAAAAGTTTCAATGGGAATGGGAAGAATTGGGACAAAAATTGGAAAATTTTTCAGAGACTCCGAAAAAATTTCAACTGGAATTTTAGCCATTTTTTGACGTGAAATTGTAAACATGTGGACATGGATTTTGAAAATTCTAGAGAGAATTTTTAAAGCTTCAACAGAATTTCAACAATTTTGAGAGGGATTTGAAAAGTTTCAATGGGAATGGGAAGAATTGGGACAAAAATTGGAAAATTTTTAAGGGACTTTGAAAAAATTTCAACTGGAATTTTAGCCATTTTTTGACGTGAAATTGTAAACATGTGGACATGGATTTTGAAAATTCTAGAGAGAATTTTAAAAGCTTCAACAGAATTTCAACAATTTTGAGAGGGATTTGAAAAGTTTCAATGGGAATGGGAAGAATTGGGGCAAAAATTGGAAAATTTTTCAGAGACTTGAAAAAATTTCAACTGGAATTTTAGCCATTTTTTGACGTGAAATTGTAAACATGTGGACATGGATTTTGAAAATTCTAGAGAGAATTTTAAAAGCTTCAAGAGAATTTCAACAATTTTGAGAGGGATTTGAAAAGTTTCAATGGGAATGGGAAGAATTGGGACAAAAATTGGAAAATTTTTCAGGGACTTTGAAAAAATTTCAACTGGAATTTTAGCATTTTTTTTACGTGAAATTGTAAACATGTGGACATGGATTTTGAAAATTCTAGAGAGAATTTTAAAAGCTTCAACAGAATTTCAACAATTTTGAGAGGGATTTGAAAAGTTTCAATGGGAATGGGAAGAATTGGGACAAAAATTGGAAAATTTTTAAGGGACTTTGAAAAAATTTCAACTGGAATTTTAGCCATTTTTTGACGTGAAATTGTAAACATGTGGCCATGGATTTTGAAAATTCTAGAGAGAATTTTAAAAGCTTCAACAGAATTTCAACAATTTTGAGAGGGATTTGAAAAGTTTCAATGGGAATGGGAAGAATTGGGACAAAAATTGGAAAATTTTTAAGGGACTTTGAAAAAATTTCAACTGGAATTTTAGCCATTTTTTGACGTGAAATTGTAAACATGATGAAGTGGATTTTGAAAATTCTAGAGAGAATTTTAAAAGCTTCAACAGAATTTCAACAATTTTGGGAGGGATTTGAAAAGTTTCAATGGGAATGGGAAGAATTGGGACAAAAATTGGAAATTTTTTAAGGGACTTTGAAAAAATTTCAACTGGAATTTTAGCCATTTTTTGACGTGAAATTGTAAACATGTGGACATGGATTTTGAAAATTCTAGAGAGAATTTTAAAAGCTTCAAGAGAATTTCAACAATTTTGAGAGGGATTTGAAAAGTTTCAATGGGAATGGGAAGAATTGGGGCAAAAATTGGAAAATTTTTAAGGGACTTTGAAAAAATTGCAACTGGAATTTTAGCCATTTTTTGACGTGAAATTGTAAACATGTGGACATGGATTTTGAAAATTCTAGAGAGAATTTTAAAAGCTTCAACAGAATTTCAACAATTTTGAGAGGGATTTGAAAAAGTTTCAATGGGAATGGGAAGAATTGGGACAAAAATTGGAAAATTTTTAAGGGACTTTGAAAAAATTTCAGCTGGAATTTTAGCAATTTTTGACGTGAAATTATAAACATGTGGACATGGATTTTGAAAATTCTAGAGAGAATTTTAAAAGCTTCAACAGAATTTCAACAATTTTGAGAGGGATTTGAAAAGTTTCAATGGGAATGGGAAGAATTGGGACAAAAATTGGAAAATTTTTAAGGGACTTTGAAAAAATTTCAACTGGAATTTTAGCAATTTTTTGACGTGAAATTGTAAACATGATGAAGTGGATTTTGAAAATTCTAGAGAGAATTTTAAAAGCTTCAACAGAATTTCAACAATTTTGGGAGGGATTTGAAAAGTTTCAATGGGAATGGGAAGAATTGGGACAAAAATTGGAAAATTTTTAAGGGACTTTGAAAAAATTTCAACTGGAATTTTAGCCATTTTTTGACGTGAAATTGTAAACATGTGGACATGGATTTTGAAAATTCTAGAGAGAATTTTAAAAGCTTCAACAGAATGTCAACAATTTTGAGAGGGATTTGAAAAGTTTCAATGGGAATGGGAAGAATTGGGGCAAAAATTGGAAAATTTTTAAGGGACTTTGAAAAAATTTCAACTGGAATTTTAGCAATTTTTTGACGTGAAATTGTAAACATGTGGACATGGATTTTGAAAATTCTAGAGAGAATTTTAAAATCTTCAAGAGAATTTCAACAATTTTGAGAGGGATTTGAAAAGTTTCAATGGGAATGGGAAGAATTGGGACAAAAATTGGAAAATTTTTAAGGGACTTTGAAAAAATTTCAGCTGGAATTTTAGCCATTTTTTGACGTGAAATTATAAACATGTGGACATGGATTTTGAAAATTCTAGAGAGAATTTTAAAAGCTTCAAGAGAATTTCAACAATTTTGAGAGGGATTTGAAAAGTTTCAGTGGGAATGGGAAGAATTGGGACAAAAATTGGAAAATTTTTAAGGGACTTTGAAAAAATTTCAACTGGAATTTTAGCAATTTTTTGACGTGAAATTGTAAACATGATGAAGTGGATTTTGAAAATTCTAGAGAGAATTTTAAAAGCTTCAACAGAATTTCAACAATTTTGGGAGGGATTTGAAAAGTTTCAATGGGAATGGGAAGAATTGGGACAAAAATTGGAAATTTTTTAAGGGACTTTGAAAAAATTTCAACTGGAATTTTAGCCATTTTTTGACGTGAAATTGTAAACATGTGGACATGGATTTTGAAAATTCTAGAGAGAATTTTAAAAGCTTCAACAGAATTTCAACAATTTTGAGAGGGATTTGAAAAGTTTCAATGGGAATGGGAAGAATTGGGACAAAAATTGGAAAATTTTTAAGGGACTTTGAAAAAATTTCAGCTGGAATTTTAGCCATTTTTTGACGTGAAATTATAAACATGTGGACATGGATTTTGAAAATTCTAGAGAGAATTTTAAAAGCTTCAAGAGAATTTCAACAATTTTGAGAGGGATTTGAAAAGTTTCAATGGGAATGGGAAGAATTGGGACAAAAATTGGAAAATTTTTAAGGGACTTCGAAAAAATTTCAACTGGAATTTTAGCCATTTTTTGACGTGAAATTGTAAACATGATGAAGTGGATTTTGAAAATTCTAGAGAGAATTTTAAAAGCTTCAACAGAATTTCAACAATTTTGGGAGGGATTTGAAAAGTTTCAATGGGAATGGGAAGAATTGGGACAAAAATTGGAAAATTTTTAAGGGACTTTGAAAAAATTTCAACTGGAATTTTAGCCATTTTTTGACGTGAAATTGTAAACATGTGGACATGGATTTTGAAAATTCTAGAGAGAATTTTAAAAGCTTCAAGAGAATTTCAACAATTTTGAGAGGGATTGAAAAGTTTCAATGGGAATGGGAAGAATTGGGACAAAAATTGGAAAATTTTTAAGGGACTTTGAAAAAATTTCAACTGGAATTTTAGCATTTTTTTTACGTGAAATTGTAAACATGTGGACATGGATTTTGAAAATTCTAGAGAGAATTTTAAAAGCTTCAACAGAATTTCAACAATTTTGAGAGGGATTTGAAAAGTTTCAATGGGAATGGGAAGAATTGGGGCAAAAATTGGAAAATTTTTAAGGGACTTTGAAAAAATTGCAACTGGAATTTTAGCCATTTTTTGACGTGAAATTGTAAACATGTGGACATGGATTTTGAAAATTCTAGAGAGAATTTTAAAAGCTTCAACAGAATTTCAACAATTTTGAGAGGGATTTGAAAAGTTTCAATGGGAATGGGAAGAATTGGGACAAAAATTGGAAAATTTTTAAGGGACTTTGAAAAAATTTCAACTGGAATTTTAGCCATTTTTTGACGTGAAATTGTAAACATGATGAAGTGGATTTTGAAAATTCTAGAGAGAATTTTAAAAGCTTCAACAGAATTTCAACAATTTTGGGAGGGATTTGAAAAGTTTCAATGGGAATGGGAAGAATTGGGACAAAAATTGGAAAATTTTTAAGGGACTTTGAAAAAATTTCAACTGGAATTTTAGCCATTTTTTGACGTGAAATTGTAAACATGTGGACATGGATTTTGAAAATTCTAGAGAGAATTTTAAAAGCTTCAACAGAATTTCAACAATTTTGAGAGGGATTTGAAAAGTTTCAATGGGAATGGGAAGAATTGGGGCAAAAATTGGAAAATTTTTAAGGGACTTTGAAAAAATTGCAACTGGAATTTTAGCAATTTTTTGACGTGAAATTGTAAACATGTGGACATGGATTTTGAAAATTCTAGAGAGAATTTTAAAATCTTCAAGAGAATTTCAACAATTTTGAGAGGGATTTGAAAAGTTTCAATGGGAATGGGAAGAATTGGGACAAAAATTGGAAAATTTTTAAGGGACTTTGAAAAAATTTCAGCTGGAATTTTAGCCATTTTTTGACGTGAAATTATAAACATGTGGACATGGATTTTGAAAATTCTAGAGAGAATTTTAAAAGCTTCAAGAGAATTTCAACAATTTTGAGAGGGATTTGAAAAGTTTCAGTGGGAATGGGAAGAATTGGGACAAAAATTGGAAAATTTTTAAGGGACTTTGAAAAAATTTCAACTGGAATTTTAGCAATTTTTTGACGTGAAATTGTAAACATGATGAAGTGGATTTTGAAAATTCTAGAGAGAATTTTAAAAGCTTCAACAGAATTTCAACAATTTTGGGAGGGATTTGAAAAGTTTCAATGGGAATGGGAAGAATTGGGACAAAAATTGGAAATTTTTTAAGGGACTTTGAAAAAATTTCAACTGGAATTTTAGCCATTTTTTGACGTGAAATTGTAAACATGTGGACATGGATTTTGAAAATTCTAGAGAGAATTTTAAAAGCTTCAACAGAATTTCAACAATTTTGAGAGGGATTTGAAAAGTTTCAATGGGAATGGGAAGAATTGGGACAAAAATTGGAAAATTTTTAAGGGACTTTGAAAAAATTTCAGCTGGAATTTTAGCCATTTTTTGACGTGAAATTATAAACATGTGGACATGGATTTTGAAAATTCTAGAGAGAATTTTAAAAGCTTCAAGAGAATTTCAACAATTTTGAGAGGGATTTGAAAAGTTTCAATGGGAATGGGAAGAATTGGGACAAAAATTGGAAAATTTTTAAGGGACTTTGAAAAAATTTCAACTGGAATTTTAGCAATTTTTTGACGTGAAATTGTAAACATGATGAAGTGGATTTTGAAAATTCTAGAGAGAATTTTAAAAGCTTCAACAGAATTTCAACAATTTTGGGAGGGATTTGAAAAGTTTCAATGGGAATGGGAAGAATTGGGACAAAAATTGGAAAATTTTTAAGGGACTTTGAAAAAATTTCAACTGGAATTTTAGCAATTTTTTTATGTGAAATTGTAAACATGTGGACATGGATTTTGAAAATTCTAGAGAGAATTTTAAAAGCTTCAAGAGAATTTCAACAATTTTGAGAGGGATTTGAAAAGTTTCAATGGGAATGGGAAGAATTGGGACAAAAATTGGAAAATTTTTAAGGGACTTTGAAAAATTTTCAGCTGGAATTTTAGCCATTTTTTGACGTGAATTTATAAACATGTGGACATGGATTTTGAAAATTCTAGAGAGAATTTTAAAAGCTTCAAGAGAATTTCAACAATTTTGAGAGGGATTTGAAAAGTTTCAATGGGAATGGGAAGAATTGGGACAAAAATTGGAAAATTTTTAAGGGACTTTGAAAAAATTTCAACTGGAATTTTAGCCATTTTTTGACGTGAAATTGTAAACATGTGGACATGGATTTTGAAAATTCTAGAGAGAATTTTAAAAGCTTCAAGAGAATTTCAACAATTTTGAGAGGGATTTGAAAAGTTTCAATGGGAATGGGAAGAATTGGGACAAAAATTGGAAAATTTTTAAGGGACTTTGAAAAAATTTCAACTGGAATTTTAGCCATTTTTTGACGTGAAATTGTAAACATGTGGACATGGATTTTGAAAATTCTAGAGAGAATTTTAAAAGCTTCAAGAGAATTTCCACAATTTTGAGAGGGATTTGAAAAGTTTCAATGGGAATGGGAAGAATTGGGACAAAAATTGGAAAATTTTTAAGGGACTTTGAAAAAATTTCAACTGGAATTTTAGCATTTTTTTTACGTGAAATTGTAAACATGTGGACATGGATTTTGAAAATTCTAGAGAGAATTTTAAAAGCTTCAACAGAATTTCAACAATTTTGAGAGGGATTTGAAAAGTTTCAATGGGAATGGGAAGAATTGGGACAAAAATTGGAAAATTTTTAAGGGACTTTGAAAAAATTTCAACTGGAATTTTAGCAATTTTTTTATGTGAAATTGTAAACATGTGGACATGGATTTTGAAAATTCTAGAGAGAATTTTAAAAGCTTCAACAGAATTTCAACAATTTTGAGAGGGATTTGAAAAGTTTCAATGGGAATGGGAAGAATTGGGGCAAAAATTGGAAAATTTTTCAGAGACTTCGAAAAAATTTCAACTGGAATTTTAGCCATTTTTTGACGTGAAATTGTAAACATGTGGACATGGATTTTGAAAATTCTAGAGAGAATTTTTAAAGCTTCAACAGAATTTCAACAATTTTGAGAGGGATTTGAAAAGTTTCAATGGGAATGGGAAGAATTGGGACAAAAATTGGAAAATTTTTAAGGGACTTTGAAAAAATTTCAGCTGGAATTTTAGCCATTTTTTGACGTGAAATTATAAACATGTGGACATGGATTTTGAAAATTCTAGAGAGAATTTTAAAAGCTTCAAGAGAATTTCAACAATTTTGAGAGGGATTTGAAAAGTTTCAGTGGGAATGGGAAGAATTGGGACAAAAATTGGAAAATTTTTAAGGGACTTTGAAAAAATTTCAACTGGAATTTTAGCAATTTTTTGACGTGAAATTGTAAACATGATGAAGTGGATTTTGAAAATTCTAGAGAGAATTTTAAAAGCTTCAACAGAATTTCAACAATTTTGGGAGGGATTTGAAAAGTTTCAATGGGAATGGGAAGAATTGGGACAAAAATTGGAAATTTTTTAAGGGACTTTGAAAAAATTTCAACTGGAATTTTAGCCATTTTTTGACGTGAAATTGTAAACATGTGGACATGGATTTTGAAAATTCTAGAGAGAATTTTAAAAGCTTCAACAGAATTTCAACAATTTTGAGAGGGATTTGAAAAGTTTCAATGGGAATGGGAAGAATTGGGACAAAAATTGGAAAATTTTTAAGGGACTTTGAAAAAATTTCAGCTGGAATTTTAGCCATTTTTTGACGTGAAATTATAAACATGTGGACATGGATTTTGAAAATTCTAGAGAGAATTTTAAAAGCTTCAAGAGAATTTCAACAATTTTGAGAGGGATTTGAAAAGTTTCAATGGGAATGGGAAGAATTGGGACAAAAATTGGAAAATTTTTAAGGGACTTTGAAAAAATTTCAACTGGAATTTTAGCAATTTTTTGACGTGAAATTGTAAACATGATGAAGTGGATTTTGAAAATTCTAGAGAGAATTTTAAAAGCTTCAACAGAATTTCAACAATTTTGGGAGGGATTTGAAAAGTTTCAATGGGAATGGGAAGAATTGGGACAAAAATTGGAAAATTTTTAAGGGACTTTGAAAAAATTTCAACTGGAATTTTAGCAATTTTTTTATGTGAAATTGTAAACATGTGGACATGGATTTTGAAAATTCTAGAGAGAATTTTAAAAGCTTCAAGAGAATTTCAACAATTTTGAGAGGGATTTGAAAAGTTTCAATGGGAATGGGAAGAATTGGGACAAAAATTGGAAAATTTTTAAGGGACTTTGAAAAATTTTCAGCTGGAATTTTAGCCATTTTTTGACGTGAATTTATAAACATGTGGACATGGATTTTGAAAATTCTAGAGAGAATTTTAAAAGCTTCAAGAGAATTTCAACAATTTTGAGAGGGATTTGAAAAGTTTCAATGGGAATGGGAAGAATTGGGACAAAAATTGGAAAATTTTTAAGGGACTTTGAAAAAATTTCAACTGGAATTTTAGCCATTTTTTGACGTGAAATTGTAAACATGTGGACATGGATTTTGAAAATTCTAGAGAGAATTTTAAAAGCTTCAAGAGAATTTCAACAATTTTGAGAGGGATTTGAAAAGTTTCAATGGGAATGGGAAGAATTGGGACAAAAATTGGAAAATTTTTAAGGGACTTTGAAAAAATTTCAACTGGAATTTTAGCCATTTTTTGACGTGAAATTGTAAACATGTGGACATGGATTTTGAAAATTCTAGAGAGAATTTTAAAAGCTTCAAGAGAATTTCCACAATTTTGAGAGGGATTTGAAAAGTTTCAATGGGAATGGGAAGAATTGGGACAAAAATTGGAAAATTTTTAAGGGACTTTGAAAAAATTTCAACTGGAATTTTAGCATTTTTTTTACGTGAAATTGTAAACATGTGGACATGGATTTTGAAAATTCTAGAGAGAATTTTAAAAGCTTCAACAGAATTTCAACAATTTTGAGAGGGATTTGAAAAGTTTCAATGGGAATGGGAAGAATTGGGACAAAAATTGGAAAATTTTTAAGGGACTTTGAAAAAATTTCAACTGGAATTTTAGCCATTTTTTGACGTGAAATTGTAAACATGTGGACATGGATTTTGAAAATTCTAGAGAGAATTTTAAAAGCTTCAACAGAATTTCAACAATTTTGAGAGGGATTTGAAAAGTTTCAATGGGAATGGGAAGAATTGGGGCAAAAATTGGAAAATTTTTCAGAGACTTCGAAAAAATTTCAACTGGAATTTTAGCCATTTTTTGACGTGAAATTGTAAACATGTGGACATGGATTTTGAAAATTCTAGAGAGAATTTTTAAAGCTTCAACAGAATTTCAACAATTTTGAGAGGGATTTGAAAAGTTTCAATGGGAATGGGAAGAATTGGGACAAAAATTGGAAAATTTTGAAGGGACTTTGAAAAAATTTCAACTGGAATTTTAGCCATTTTTTGACGTGAAATTGTAAACATGTGGCCATGGATTTTGAAAATTCTAGAGAGAATTTTAAAAGCTTCAACAGAATTTCCACAATTTTGAGAGGGATTTGAAAAGTTTCAATGGGAATGGGAAGAATTGGGACAAAAATTGGAAAATTTTGAAGGGACTTTGAAAAAATTTCAACTGGAATTTTAGCCATTTTTTGACGTGAAATTGTAAACATGTGGACATGGATTTTGAAAATTCTAGAGAGAATTTTAAAAGCTTCAACAGAATTTCAACAATTTTGAGAGGGATTTGAAAAGTTTCAATGGGAATGGGAAGAATTGGGACAAAAATTGGAAAATTTTTCAGGGACTTTGAAAAAATTTCAACTGGAATTTTAGCAATTTTTTTATGTGAAATTGTAAACATGTGGACATGGATTTTGAAAATTCTAGAGAGAATTTTAAAAGCTTCAACAGAATTTCAACAATTTTGAGAGGGATTTGAAAAGTTTCAATGGGAATGGGAAGAATTGGGACAAAAATTGGAAAATTTTTCAGAGACTTCGAAAAAATTTCAACTGGAATTTTAGCCATTTTTTGACGTGAAATTGTAAACATGTGGACATGGATTTTGAAAATTCTAGAGAGAATTTTTAAAGCTTCAACAGAATTTCCACAATTTTGAGAGGGATTTGAAAAGTTTCAATGGGAATGGGAAGAATTGGGACAAAAATTGGAAAATTTTTAAGGGACTTTGAAAAAATTTCAACTGGAATTTTAGCCATTTTTTGACGTGAAATTGTAAACATGTGGACATGGATTTTTAAAATTCTAGAGAGAATTTTAAAAGCTTCAACAGAATTTCCACAATTTTGAGAGGGATTTGAAAAGTTTCAATGGGAATGGGAAGAATTGGGACAAAAATTGGAAAATTTTGAAGGGACTTTGAAAAAATTTCAACTGGAATTTTAGCCATTTTTTTATGTGAAATTGTAAACATGTGGACATGGATTTTGAAAATTCTAGAGAGAATTTTTAAAGCTTCAACAGAATTTCAACAATTTTGAGAGGGATTTGAAAAGTTTCAATGGGAATGGGAAGAATTGGGACAAAAATTGGAAAATTTTGAAGGGACTTTGAAAAAATTTCAACTGGAATTTTAGCCATTTTTTGACGTGAAATTGTAAACATGTGGACATGGATTTTGAAAATTCTAGAGAGAATTTTAAAAGCTTCAAGAGAATTTCAACAATTTTGAGAGGGATTTGAAAAGTTTCAATGGGAATGGGAAGAATTGGGACAAAAATTGGAAAATTTTTCAGGGACTTTGAAAAAATTTCAACTGGAATTTTAGCCATTTTTTGACGTGAAATTGTAAACATGTGGACATGGATTTTGAAAATTCTAGAGAGAATTTTAAAAGCTTCAACAGAATTTCAACAATTTTGAGAGGGATTTGAAAAGTTTCAATGGGAATGGGAAGAATTGGGACAAAAATTGGAAAATTTTTAAGGGACTTTGAAAAAATTTCAACTGGAATTTTAGCAATTTTTTATGTGAAATTGTAAACATGTGGACATGGATTTTGAAAATTCTAGAGAGAATTTTAAAAGCTTCAACAGAATTTCAACAATTTTGAGAGGGATTTGAAAAGTTTCAATGGGAATGGGAAGAATTGGGACAAAAATTGGAAAATTTTTCAGAGACTTCGAAAAAATTTCAACTGGAATTTTAGCCATTTTTTGACGTGAAATTGTAAACATGTGGACATGGATTTTGAAAATTCTAGAGAGAATTTTTAAAGCTTCAACAGAATTTCCACAATTTTGAGAGGGATTTGAAAAGTTTCAATGGGAATGGGAAGAATTGGGACAAAAATTGGAAAATTTTTAAGGGACTTTGAAAAAATTTCAACTGGAATTTTAGCCATTTTTTGACGTGAAATTGTAAACATGTGGACATGGATTTTTAAAATTCTAGAGAGAATTTTAAAAGCTTCAACAGAATTTCCACAATTTTGAGAGGGATTTGAAAAGTTTCAATGGGAATGGGAAGAATTGGGACAAAAAATTGGAAATTTTTTAAGGGACTTTGAAAAAATTTCAACTGGAATTTTAGCCATTTTTTTATGTGAAATTGTAAACATGTGGACATGGATTTTGAAAATTCTAGAGAGAATTTTAAAAGCTTCAACAGAATTTCAACAATTTTGAGAGGGATTTGAAAAGTTTCAATGGGAATGGGAAGAATTGGGACAAAAATTGGAAAATTTTGAAGGGACTTTGAAAAAATTTCAACTGGAATTTTAGCCATTTTTTGACGTGAAATTGTAAACATGTGGACATGGATTTTGAAAATTCTAGAGAGAATTTTAAAAGCTTCAAGAGAATTTCAACAATTTTGAGAGGGATTTGAAAAGTTTCAATGGGAATGGGAAGAATTGGGACAAAAATTGGAAAATTTTTCAGGGACTTTGAAAAAATTTCAGCTGGAATTTTAGCCATTTTTTGACGTGAAATTATAAACATGTGGACATGGATTTTGAAAATTCTAGAGAGAATTTTAAAAGCTTCAAGAGAATTTCAACAATTTTGAGAGGGATTTGAAAAGTTTCAATGGGAATGGGAAGAATTGGGACAAAAATTGGAAATTTTTTAAGGGACTTTGAAAAAATTTCAACTGGAATTTTAGCCATTTTTTGACGTGAAATTGTAAACATGTGGACATGGATTTTGAAAATTCTAGAGAGAATTTTAAAAGCTTCAACAGAATTTCAACAATTTTGGGAGGGATTTGAAAAGTTTCAATGGGAATGGGAAGAATTGGGACAAAAATTGGAAAATTTTTAAGGGACTTTGAAAAAATTTCAACTGGAATTTTAGCAATTTTTTGACATGAAATTGTAAACATGTGGACATGGATTTTGAAAATTCTAGAGAGAATTTTAAAAGCTTCAAGAGAATTTCAACAATTTTGAGAGGGATTTGAAAAGTTTCAATGGGAATGGGAAGAATTGGGACAAAAATTGGAAAATTTTTAAGGGACTTTGAAAAAATTTCAACTGGAATTTTAGCAATTTTTTGACGTGAAATTGTAAACATGTGGACATGGATTTTGAAAATTCTAGAGAGAATTTTAAAATCTTCAAGAGAATTTCAACAATTTTGAGAGGGATTTGAAAAGTTTCAATGGGAATGGGAAGAATTGGGACAAAAATTGGAAAATTTTTAAGGGACTTTGAAAAAATTTCAGCTGGAATTTTAGCCATTTTTTGACGTGAAATTATAAACATGTGGACATGGATTTTGAAAATTCTAGAGAGAATTTTAAAAGCTTCAAGAGAATTTCAACAATTTTGAGAGGGATTTGAAAAGTTTCAGTGGGAATGGGAAGAATTGGGACAAAAATTGGAAAATTTTTAAGGGACTTTGAAAAAATTTCAACTGGAATTTTAGCAATTTTTTGACGTGAAATTGTAAACATGATGAAGTGGATTTTGAAAATTCTAGAGAGAATTTTAAAAGCTTCAACAGAATTTCAACAATTTTGGGAGGGATTTGAAAAGTTTCAATGGGAATGGGAAGAATTGGGACAAAAATTGGAAATTTTTTAAGGGACTTTGAAAAAATTTCAACTGGAATTTTAGCCATTTTTTGACGTGAAATTGTAAACATGTGGACATGGATTTTGAAAATTCTAGAGAGAATTTTAAAAGCTTCAACAGAATTTCAACAATTTTGAGAGGGATTTGAAAAGTTTCAATGGGAATGGGAAGAATTGGGACAAAAATTGGAAAATTTTTAAGGGACTTTGAAAAAATTTCAGCTGGAATTTTAGCCATTTTTTGACGTGAAATTATAAACATGTGGACATGGATTTTGAAAATTCTAGAGAGAATTTTAAAAGCTTCAAGAGAATTTCAACAATTTTGAGAGGGATTTGAAAAGTTTCAATGGGAATGGGAAGAATTGGGACAAAAATTGGAAAATTTTTAAGGGACTTTGAAAAAATTTCAACTGGAATTTTAGCAATTTTTTGACGTGAAATTGTAAACATGATGAAGTGGATTTTGAAAATTCTAGAGAGAATTTTAAAAGCTTCAACAGAATTTCAACAATTTTGGGAGGGATTTGAAAAGTTTCAATGGGAATGGGAAGAATTGGGACAAAAATTGGAAAATTTTTAAGGGACTTTGAAAAAATTTCAACTGGAATTTTAGCAATTTTTTTATGTGAAATTGTAAACATGTGGACATGGATTTTGAAAATTCTAGAGAGAATTTTAAAAGCTTCAACAGAATTTCAACAATTTTGAGAGGGATTTGAAAAGTTTCAATGGGAATGGGAAGAATTGGGACAAAAATTGGAAAATTTTTAAGGGACTTTGAAAAAATTTCAGCTGGAATTTTAGCCATTTTTTGACGTGAAATTATAAACATGTGGACATGGATTTTGAAAATTCTAGAGAGAATTTTAAAAGCTTCAAGAGAATTTCAACAATTTTGAGAGGGATTTGAAAAGTTTCAGTGGGAATGGGAAGAATTGGGACAAAAATTGGAAAATTTTTAAGGGACTTTGAAAAAATTTCAACTGGAATTTTAGCAATTTTTTGACGTGAAATTGTAAACATGATGAAGTGGATTTTGAAAATTCTAGAGAGAATTTTAAAAGCTTCAACAGAATTTCAACAATTTTGGGAGGGATTTGAAAAGTTTCAATGGGAATGGGAAGAATTGGGACAAAAATTGGAAATTTTTTAAGGGACTTTGAAAAAATTTCAACTGGAATTTTAGCCATTTTTTGACGTGAAATTGTAAACATGTGGACATGGATTTTGAAAATTCTAGAGAGAATTTTAAAAGCTTCAACAGAATTTCAACAATTTTGAGAGGGATTTGAAAAGTTTCAATGGGAATGGGAAGAATTGGGACAAAAATTGGAAAATTTTTAAGGGACTTTGAAAAAATTTCAGCTGGAATTTTAGCCATTTTTTGACGTGAAATTATAAACATGTGGACATGGATTTTGAAAATTCTAGAGAGAATTTTAAAAGCTTCAAGAGAATTTCAACAATTTTGAGAGGGATTTGAAAAGTTTCAATGGGAATGGGAAGAATTGGGACAAAAATTGGAAAATTTTTAAGGGACTTTGAAAAAATTTCAACTGGAATTTTAGCAATTTTTTGACGTGAAATTGTAAACATGATGAAGTGGATTTTGAAAATTCTAGAGAGAATTTTAAAAGCTTCAACAGAATTTCAACAATTTTGGGAGGGATTTGAAAAGTTTCAATGGGAATGGGAAGAATTGGGACAAAAATTGGAAAATTTTTAAGGGACTTTGAAAAAATTTCAACTGGAATTTTAGCAATTTTTTTATGTGAAATTGTAAACATGTGGACATGGATTTTGAAAATTCTAGAGAGAATTTTAAAAGCTTCAACAGAATTTCAACAATTTTGAGAGGGATTTGAAAAGTTTCAATGGGAATGGGAAGAATTGGGACAAAAATTGGAAAATTTTTAAGGGACTTTGAAAAATTTTCAGCTGGAATTTTAGCCATTTTTTGACGTGAATTTATAAACATGTGGACATGGATTTTGAAAATTCTAGAGAGAATTTTAAAAGCTTCAAGAGAATTTCAACAATTTTGAGAGGGATTTGAAAAGTTTCAATGGGAATGGGAAGAATTGGGACAAAAATTGGAAAATTTTTAAGGGACTTTGAAAAAATTTCAACTGGAATTTTAGCCATTTTTTGACGTGAAATTGTAAACATGTGGACATGGATTTTGAAAATTCTAGAGAGAATTTTAAAAGCTTCAGGAGAATTTCAACAATTTTGAGAGGGATTTGAAAAGTTTCAATGGGAATGGGAAGAATTGGGACAAAAATTGGAAAATTTTTAAGGGACTTTGAAAAAATTTCAACTGGAATTTTAGCCATTTTTTGACGTGAAATTGTAAACATGTGGACATGGATTTTGAAAATTCTAGAGAGAATTTTAAAAGCTTCAAGAGAATTTCCACAATTTTGAGAGGGATTTGAAAAGTTTCAATGGGAATGGGAAGAATTGGGACAAAAATTGGAAAATTTTTAAGGGACTTTGAAAAAATTTCAACTGGAATTTTAGCATTTTTTTTACGTGAAATTGTAAACATGTGGACATGGATTTTGAAAATTCTAGAGAGAATTTTAAAAGCTTCAACAGAATTTCAACAATTTTGAGAGGGATTTGAAAAGTTTCAATGGGAATGGGAAGAATTGGGACAAAAATTGGAAAATTTTTAAGGGACTTTGAAAAAATTTCAACTGGAATTTTAGCAATTTTTTTATGTGAAATTGTAAACATGTGGACATGGATTTTGAAAATTCTAGAGAGAATTTTAAAAGCTTCAACAGAATTTCAACAATTTTGAGAGGAATTTGAAAAGTTTCAATGGGAATGGGAAGAATTGGGACAAAAATTGGAAAATTTTTCAGAGACTTCGAAAAAATTTCAACTGGAATTTTAGCCATTTTTTGACGTGAAATTGTAAACATGTGGACATGGATTTTGAAAATTCTAGAGAGAATTTTTAAAGCTTCAACAGAATTTCAACAATTTTGAGAGGGATTTGAAAAGTTTCAATGGGAATGGGAAGAATTGGGACAAAAATTGGAAAATTTTGAAGGGACTTTGAAAAAATTTCAACTGGAATTTTAGCCATTTTTTGACGTGAAATTGTAAACATGTGGCCATGGATTTTGAAAATTCTAGAGAGAATTTTAAAAGCTTCAACAGAATTTCCACAATTTTGAGAGGGATTTGAAAAGTTTCAATGGGAATGGGAAGAATTGGGACAAAAATTGGAAAATTTTGAAGGGACTTTGAAAAAATTTCAACTGGAATTTTAGCCATTTTTTGACGTGAAATTGTAAACATGTGGACATGGATTTTGAAAATTCTAGAGAGAATTTTAAAAGCTTCAACAGAATTTCAACAATTTTGAGAGGGATTTGAAAAGTTTCAATGGGAATGGGAAGAATTGGGACAAAAATTGGAAAATTTTTAAGGGACTTTGAAAAAATTTCAACTGGAATTTTAGCAATTTTTTTATGTGAAATTGTAAACATGTGGACATGGATTTTGAAAATTCTAGAGAGAATTTTAAAAGCTTCAACAGAATTTCAACAATTTTGAGAGGGATTTGAAAAGTTTCAATGGGAATGGGAAGAATTGGGACAAAAATTGGAAAATTTTTCAGAGACTTCGAAAAAATTTCAACTGGAATTTTAGCCATTTTTTGACGTGAAATTGTAAACATGTGGACATGGATTTTGAAAATTCTAGAGAGAATTTTAAAAGCTTCAACAGAATTTCAACAATTTTGAGAGGGATTTGAAAAGTTTCAATGGGAATGGGAAGAATTGGGACAAAAATTGGAAAATTTTTAAGGGACTTTGAAAAAATTTCAACTGGAATTTTAGCCATTTTTTGACGTGAAATTGTAAACATGTGGACATGGATTTTTAAAATTCTAGAGAGAATTTTAAAAGCTTCAACAGAATTTCCACAATTTTGAGAGGGATTTGAAAAGTTTCAATGGGAATGGGAAGAATTGGGACAAAAATTGGAAAATTTTGAAGGGACTTTGAAAAAATTTCAACTGGAATTTTAGCCATTTTTTTATGTGAAATTGTAAACATGTGGACATGGATTTTGAAAATTCTAGAGAGAATTTTTAAAGCTTCAACAGAATTTCAACAATTTTGAGAGGGATTTGAAAAGTTTCAATGGGAATGGGAAGAATTGGGACAAAAATTGGAAAATTTTGAAGGGACTTTGAAAAAATTTCAACTGGAATTTTAGCCATTTTTTTTACGTGAAATTGTAAACATGTGGACATGGATTTTGAAAATTCTAGAGAGAATTTTAAAAGCTTCAAGAGAATTTCAACAATTTTGAGAGGGATTTGAAAAGTTTCAATGGGAATGGGAAGAATTGGGACAAAAATTGGAAAATTTTTCAGGGACTTTGAAAAAATTTCAGCTGGAATTTTAGCCATTTTTTGACGTGAAATTATAAACATGTGGACATGGATTTTGAAAATTCTAGAGAGAATTTTAAAAGCTTCAAGAGAATTTCAACAATTTTGAGAGGGATTTGAAAAGTTTCAATGGGAATGGGAAGAATTGGGACAAAAATTGGAAAATTTTTAAGGGACTTTGAAAAAATTTCAACTGGAATTTTAGCCATTTTTTGACGTGAAATTGTAAACATGATGAAGTGGATTTTGAAAATTCTAGAGAGAATTTTAAAAGCTTCAACAGAATTTCAACAATTTTGGGAGGGATTTGAAAAGTTTCAATGGGAATGGGAAGAATTGGGACAAAAATTGGAAATTTTTTAAGGGACTTTGAAAAAATTGCAACTGGAATTTTAGCCATTTTTTTATGTGAAATTGTAAACATGTGGACATGGATTTTGAAAATTCTAGAGAGAATTTTAAAAGCTTCAACAGAATTTCAACAATTTTGAGAGGGATTTGAAAAGTTTCAATGGGAATGGGAAGAATTGGGACAAAAATTGGAAAATTTTTAAGGGACTTTGAAAAAATTTCAACTGGAATTTTAGCAATTTTTTGACATGAAATTGTAAACATGTGGACATGGATTTTGAAAATTCTAGAGAGAATTTTAAAAGCTTCAAGAGAATTTCAACAATTTTGAGAGGGATTTGAAAAGTTTCAATGGGAATGGGAAGAATTGGGACAAAAATTGGAAAATTTTTAAGGGACTTTGAAAAAATTTCAACTGGAATTTTAGCATTTTTTTTACGTGAAATTGTAAACATGTGGACATGGATTTTGAAAATTCTAGAGAGAATTTTTAAAGCTTCAACAGAATTTCAACAATTTTGAGAGGGATTTGAAAAGTTTCAATGGGAATGGGAAGAATTGGGACAAAAATTGGAAAATTTTTAAGGGACTTTGAAAAAATTGCAACTGGAATTTTAGCCATTTTTTGACGTGAAATTGTAAACATGTGGACATGGATTTTGAAAATTCTAGAGAGAATTTTAAAAGCTTCAACAGAATTTCAACAATTTTGAGAGGGATTTGAAAAGTTTCAATGGGAATGGGAAGAATTGGGGCAAAAATTGGAAAATTTTTCAGAGACTTCGAAAAAATTTCAACTGGAATTTTAGCCATTTTTTGACGTGAAATTGTAAACATGTGGCCATGGATTTTGAAAATTCTAGAGAGAATTTTAAAAGCTTCAACAGAATTTCAACAATTTTGAGAGGGATTTGAAAAGTTTCAATGGGAATGGGAAGAATTGGGACAAAAATTGGAAAATTTTTCAGGGACTTTGAAAAAATTTCAACTGGAATTTTAGCCATTTTTTGACGTGAAATTGTAAACATGTGGACATGGATTTTGAAAATTCTAGAGAGAATTTTAAAAGCTTCAACAGAATTTCAACAATTTTGAGAGGGATTTGAAAAGTTTCAATGGGAATGGGAAGAATTGGGACAAAAATTGGAAAATTTT